>NC_136505.1:90291249-90423749 GCF_053919585.1 Euprymna scolopes
GGCCTTAACATATGTAAAATTTAAGTTCTGTGCTATACAAAAAAAAAAAAAAAAGAAATAACTAAGTCCATCATCCCCCCTCATTTAGCCCCAAAGTCCCCAAGGCCTTAACATATTAAAATTTGAGTTCAGCACCATGCAACACTGCTAAATTAACATACACAGAAAATTTTGGACAAATATGGTAAAATAGTCCCCAAAATGGAGCGTTTTTATTAACCCTAAAAAAGCCCCTAGGACACAGCCAAGAGTTATCACGAAGTATAGAGAGATAAAATTATATAGAAATCAATTAGTTACAACTATTCAGAAAATTTTATAAAATCCAAGGCATCAATTTTTTTTTAATAAGGACAAAAGTGTAAATTTTAGCCATTTTAACCAGAAAGGCACCCGTAGGGGGGTGGGGGCACAGGTTTCTTACTTGTATCATGTTTAATGTTTGTGCAAAATTTAAAAAAATTCCAAGGCGTAGTTATTGGGAAAAGTGCGGACAGATGAACGAACAAACAAACAAAAGTGAATTTACAGGTCCGCCATCTTTTTGTCAGGGGACCAATAAAGATCGGAAAAAAAAGAAATTAAAAATAAAAAACGATTTCATAAACAGGGGAGTTATAGACGTGAGATAAAAAAAAATCAAAGGAACTGATTTGCCGCGTCACCGTTTCCAGTAGCGCTACGCTGAAGGTGAGGAAGTACTATAACCCAAGAGAGAAAATGAGCTAGATACAGAAATAAACGGGCAGGAATAGACATATAGAGAAAGAAAAGATGCAAGAGAGTAACATATTTCTATTAAGATTTCTTTTTCCCCTCCCTCGGTCCCCTCTCCCTCCCCACACCATCTCTTTCTTCTTCGCCAAGCCCATTCCACTCCGGACATATGTTGCGGGGAGGCCTGAAGGTGGTTAGCCAACTGACCGTGCAACTAAATATATATCAGACACAAGGACAAGGAATGAAACAACAGGACAAAGAAGAAATGACAAACTCTGGTGGTTTAGTTTAAAGACGAAGATTCGCCTTTTATTTAAACAAACGAAAGGGTGGCAAATGCAAATTTGTTCACTGGGCGATGCTGGTCCGGGATCCGTCGCCGGTGTATTCGGTAAGGGGGATGCTTGTCGGTTCGCCGTAAGCTGGAATGACGTCGGAGGAATCGGCGTGGTAACTGATGCGGGTGATTGTTTGACTTGGGTCCGACTGAGATGTTACTGATACGTTAGCCTCAGGCTATGAGAGGAACGGACGGACAATTGGATCGGACTGACACTGAAGGAAGAAGTCAGTGTATGAGAGGTACAGACGAACGAATTAGCAACGCTGAGGATTCAGCGTTCATCAAGTACGGACGGACGCTCGGATCGGACTGACACTGAAGGAAGAAGTCAGTGTATGAGAGGTACAGACGAACGAATTAGCAACACTGAGGGTTCAGTGTTCATCAAGTACGGACGGACGCTCGGATCGGACTGACACTGAAGGAAGAAGTCAGTGTATGAGAGGTACAGACGAACGAATTAGCAACACTGAGGGTTCAGTGTTCATCAAGTACGGACGGACGCTCGGATCGGACTGACACTGAAGGAAGAAGTCAGTGTATGAGAGGTACGGACGGCGAATTGGCAACACTGAGGGTTCAGTGTTCATCAGGTACGGACAGGCGCTCAGATCGGACGGACACTGAGTACGGTGTCAGTGTATGAGAGGTACGGACGGCGAATTGGCAACACTGAGGGTTCAGTGTTCATCAGGTACGGACAGAGTCGTGGTGACGAGGTGGACTTCTACGGCGTGGAGACCGGAGCCACGGTAGTGGTGGTGGACTTCTACGGTGTGGAGACCGGAGCCACGGTAGTGGTGGTGGACTTCTACGGTGTGGAGACCGGAGCCACGGTAGTGGTGGTGGACTTCTACGGTGTGGAGACCGGAGCCACGGTAGTGGTGGTGGACTTCTACGGTGTGGAGACCGGAGCCACGGTAGTGGTGGTGGACTGGACTGCTACAGTGTAAGGACTGGAGTCACAGTAGTTGCGCGAGCGTCGAACGGTAGGGGAACCGTGAGCAAGTGCGGAGCTTTGCATGAGAACCAAGCCATTATTTAGTCGTTACGGCCCCGACCTTGGCATTATCTACTGCCAAGGCCTTATTTGGGGTCCGTAACAACTTAGGCACCAGGGCCAGTAGGGGGGGGGGGAAGTGGGAAAAAATAGGGGTCTTTGCTAGTCCTAGGCTAGACTTGCGTTTGGTAGCAAGTACTTTATTAAGTAAAAACCTATACTAGAGTTTCTCTCACGCACTATTTGCATAACCGCCTTACATTCTTACCAGGACCTACTTAAAATAACAGCTCCCCAGCTTACACGGATGGCGGGCGACATTCACGCTGAAAAATTTTAAAACAATTATGTACAGGAACAAAACAAAACTTGTTTATATACAAAATAAAGTATATTTTTTTTTTTTTTTTTTTTTTTTATATATAAAAATGGGGGTGAAATGATGGGGAGGGGGGCAAACTAGAAAACACCCAAAAAGAAAGAAAAAAGAAAGCAAATAAACAAAATGCCTATGGGGGCAGGTTAGTAAGGGACCCTCCCTACCTAATAGCTGGTCTGTCGTGTGAAACGCCCACTGTCTTCCGCTCCTCTCCCCCGGGGGGAAGAGGTGAAAGCAAGCAGGTCGTTCCCTAGAGGGGAGTGGAGGACCTAAGGGTATGTGTGAAAAATAACTTGGGGTTGGGGTAAACCGGGGTGGATGGCGTCTTCCAAGATAAAAGTGCGTAATGGGCAAAAATAGGCCGGGGACAAAATAAACAAGTGGACTGGGCATCTTTGGAAGCTCTCTTAGTGCCAATCTAACGAAAAAATAAAAAGACTACGGGAACAGGATAACATGCATACTACCCTAGTCTAGGCCCTAATAAAGCATAAGCTATCCACTCTTGGTGGTTAAACACCTACCTAGCCTACTCCTACCCATCGTATAAGGTTGACCTTATATTACTTTACATAAGGGGCTGGGTTCCGAGAAAACCAAACCTCAGCACCTTAGGAACAATACCACTAGGGTGGAAACACGAACTCGAACCTGGCTCCTCGTCGGATGCACAAACTAGTGTTGTGCACCCATCTCCTATCAAAGTCGATGCGGGGCAATCTTTTCCAATCACATCTGATTTTCATTTTAAGTTGATGCTTAAAATAAAGGACCAGATCCTGATCGGAAGCAGATTGCCCCTCATAGACAATGCTCAGACGTGTAACCCACGTCACTAACCTAGCTACAGCCAGTATCGCCAGAAACACCACCCGTTTCTCCCTGATAAACGGCGGGTCCACATTGTCAACCACGTACGCCAAATCAAGTGGCACCGACCGCTCGGGGTCGATGCGAGCCGTTACCCCTTCGACATACCTCCAGAGACTCCGCACCCCGCTGCAAAGAAAGAACGCGTGTTCACGCGTTTCGTCCTCGTTCTCATCGTTGCAGCGTGGGCACGGGGGAAAATAATAATCGGGATCCCGGAAATCCCTGGCAAGTCGGTCGAAGAGAGGCAACGCATCCCGGACTAGCCTCCACGTTACCGAAAATTCTGAATTATTAATGTAGCTACTGGCGGGCGCCCAACTCCAAAGCGAGAGAACCTCCCCCCTCGACAGATGTAGCCGCTCCACCAGCGGGTCGTTCGCGGTACCCTCCACTAACTCCTCATATAGCCTCCACCTAGGCCGTGCAAGGTCATTGGACCCCGGCAATGCCCTAAGGGCGGCTCGGCATTCGGTCAGGAAGCGCCCTTCCCCCGCTGGTCGACGGCGACCTTCGGCGGCGGGGTTGGTTAATAGCCGTGGGAAAGCGCGCTGCACGGCCGGAACCCAGGGTGCCTCCTCTATCAGTGTCCGACTCAGGAACGCCAGTCTTTCTGCGTGTTGATGGCTGCGCAGATCAGGCATCCCCAAGCCTCCCTCGCTAAGCTTCTGCGTACAGACCTGTCTACGGACATACGGCTTTCCTCCCTTCCAGAGCAGTTTGAAAAGGAGTCGCTCTAAAGCCTTACAGCGGTCCGCAGGCAGGGGAAGAACAGATAAACGGTAAAGGATCAACGGAAACACGTAAGTGGCGCATGCCTCCGCACGACCCTTCAAGGACAATCTCCTCCGAATCCAAGTCACGACAGACGATTCGACCTTAGTCTGTACCTCCGACCAATTCTTGTCCAGCTGGAGATCCGGCCCGAACCACACACCGAGGATCCTAACCGGGCCATCAGTCCAGCCGAACGCACCTGGAAGCGAGTTTACCCCGGTCCAGGCGCTCAACCGCAGGCCGACGGACTTGCTGCGATTGATCACGGCCCCTGTGACAACTTCGTACTCAGCGATCGCCTCTATCACCGCTTCGATGTCGTTACGACTGGCTGCGAAAACGGTGACGTCATCGGCGTACGCGGACACCCTGGCAAATCGGCGGCCAGGTAGAGCAATGCCGCGTAGGACTGGTCTCGCCGCCTCGTCCCTTAATTTGCGAAGGAAGGGCTCCAACGCCAGGACATAGAGCAGAGGCGACAGCGGACAGCCCTGCCGCACCGACCGGGAGACCCCAAAGGACTCCGACAACCTACCATTGACTTGCACCACCACCGCGGGGTCACGATACAGGGCGGAGATCCACTTGCGGAAGTCCGGACCAAAGCCGGCGGCCTCCACAACAGCCCTCAGGAACCCATGGTCCACCCTATCGAACGCCTTGGACTGATCTAAATTGATCAGCGCGGCTTCTGTGTCGTCTTCTAAACCCTCTATTATCGTGCGCACCAAGTGCAGATTGTTTTGAATTGTTCGACCCTTCACAGCGTAATTCTGATCCGGTTCGACCAACTCGTCGATAACAACCTGCAGTCGGTTGGCAAGAATACGGGCCAAAATCTTAAAATCTGCGTTAAGCAGAGTTATGGGCCTATAGTCTTCTAAGTTCCCCCCTCCATGTTGGTTTCCCTTCTTCAGAAGCGTGACCACTCCTTTGGTTACCTGCCTCGGGATCGAGTCCTGGGCAAACCAGTGGTTAAACACGCCTGTCAAAAGGGGCACAAACATGGGCGACAGCCTCAAGTACAATTCGTAGGGCAAACCATCGAGCCCCGGAGATTTGTTGTGGCCAACCTGCTTCAACGCAGTAATGACCTCACGCTCCGTAACCACCCCCTCGCAACTAGCCGCTCGGGCCGCATTAAGGCGGGGCGAGCCAGCTAAATAGCTGCCAAACTCCTGGCCGCGGAGTCTGGGTAGTTTGGTGAAGCGCTCCTCCAAATGTTGCCGAAACCCATTGCAGATCTCCCGCGTCGACAAGAGAGAACGTCCTTCCAGGTTTTTCACCTCCCGAATGTACCCATCCGAGCCGCGTCTTAAAGCGGCCCCACGCTCAACAGCGTCAACGTTCACGGCTTCGTTGGAGACTCTATTTAACCTAGCCCTAACTACTTGACCTTCATATCGCTCGCTAGCCAAGCGACTGAGGTCCCCCTTAATTAGTGCTAGATCTAGGGAATCCCCCCCTGCCACCGCCCGGGTCAATCTATCCTCTAGGTGCTTTTTGGTCCGAGCCCTAGTTAAAGCGAGGCTTTGGCTATATTGGACACAAAAATGCCTAATGGTGACCTTAAGATTAACCCACCACCTACTCCCGGTAACCGCCCCCACTAACTCCCTCTGAATTAGTGTCGTCAGCTGCTCCCGGAAGTCGACCGACTCCAACAAGGAGGCGTTCATCTTCCAGTAGCCAGCCAACCTAGGCCTATTACCTAACTTCAAACGGGCCAACACAAGTTTGTGGTCCGAATGACCTAACCAGTGGAACGTGGGACAAGATAGAAAATCTACGTCGCCCCTTCTAATTAACATCCTGTCCAAGTATGTACTTGGACTGGCGGCCGCACTAGTATGCCACGTCCACATCTCCCTCCCGGGGTGATCCAGACGGAACCTGTCGACCAGATCGCACGAGGCCATCAGGTCAGACAGGCTGCTTTCACACCTACCCGTCCCACTAGGCCCCCCGACCTTATCTAACTTGGGGTCCAGGATGGCATTCCAGTCCCCCATTAAAACTACTCGCTCCGGACCCGAAGAGAGAAACCCCTCCACCCGCCGAAAAAAGGAAACCCTCTCACTTTGGATGTTGGGCGCATAAACTGCCATGATCCGGAATGCGCTGCTGCTAACGGCAACATCAACCACGACCAGCCTCCCATGAGCGTCCGCATGAACAAGTGTAACCGTCGCAGATAGGGTGCGACTTACTAACACAGAAACCCCCCGGCTATGGAAACTGCCATATGCTGAGTAAACATCAAAATCGTTCACCAGCACATCGCAGTCCCCAGCCCCAACAAAGTGGGTCTCCTGTATTGCAGCTATGTCTACCTCAAGGGCCATGAGGTCCCTCAGCACGCGAGCAGCCTTGCTTCGAGACCTCATGCCCCTCGCATTTAAGCTAGCCAGGTTCAAGGCCATGATTCCCTAACTAGAAGTATTCCTCAACTAAGGGTCTAAAGTCCTCGGGAGTGAGGACGTCGAAGGCCTGACCAAGACTGCCCGTGAGCAGGTCGGACGTAAGCCGTCCGTCTCGAGCCAGGCCCCCCACGTCCAAGGGGAACGTCATTTTCAGAGCCCTATAAAGGGAGGGGTGAACATAAAGCGGGACCCTCCCTTCACATTGTGTTGTTATTTTTCCAAGTGATGGGTGCTCCCCGTCCACGATTTTGAGGCCCCCGAAGGCCGACTTGGCTGCTTCTATCATGCGCCATAGCGCCTTCGCTCTTCCTCCCCTATTCACCCGGACGAAAGTGATAATAGACGGAGCATCCTGGAAGTTCCTAGGGTCTGTCACCTCTTTTCCGTCCACTTTCCGGAGACTTTCCAGTTCCGTTAAGTATCGCCTCTGTCTCCCATTTAAATCCGAGACCGCGTTACTTAAGTCGGCGTTGCATAATTGTTCCCCGGGAAGGAAAGGGTGCTTCCTGGTTTTCCCCTCCCTCGGGGCTGCCGACTTTTGTTCCAGCCTTTTCTCCTTTGCTTCTTCCTCTTGGGCTTCTTGGACAACTTCTTCTACTGGAGCTTCCATTTGCTCCGTTTCCTCGTTAGGAGTGGTGAATAGGGGAGGGGTTTGCTGATCTTCTTCCTGGGGGCTTTGCGGCTGAAGCTCAGTAATCTGGTCTTGCTTGTCGTCTTTCTTCTCTCTCTTCTCCCTCTGTTTGTCCTCGGCCCCTTCGCTGTCTGAGCCCGAGGAGCTTCCTCTCGCCTTTCTTTTTGTAGCTGTTGCCACTGTTCTTGTAGTTTGTGGAGCCGGCTCTTGTTTCTTTGCCCCCTTTTTGGCCGCCACTGTGCTCCACTTTTCTTTTGCTGGGGCTGCTTCCTCCTTCCTTGACTCTGTTGGGGGGTTTTTCTCCGCCGATTTGCCCGTTTCGGCTATTCCGGCTTGTCTTTGAGGACAGAACCTCGCTACGTGGCCTGTTTTTTGGCATTGCCAACACTGGGGTCTTCTGCCCTCCACAATGACGGCGAGTGACCAGCCTTCGCAGGTGAATTGGGCCGGGATCCCGTGGAATTCCTTGCGGGACAGCCTCATTTTGATCTTATAGTCTCCCGACATTATATTCCGGGGGCCCTTTACCGCCTCGATGCCTTCGACTTCTCCATATTGGGACATGATTGCCCCCAGCTGCTCCTCCTCCAGAAAGCACGGCACCCCTGTAATTGTGACCAGCGTCCTCCTCTTTGAAAGGTACTCTGGCCGTACCTTGATGTTTTTCCATGTGAGATCCCCTCTTGCCAGCTTCTCTGCATCGTCCTTTGTTGGCAAGAGGACCTCCCACATGGCGTTAAAGCGTCTAACGGCGTACTGAGCGGGGATCCTCAGTTCCCCCAGCAGCTCCATCATGCGGTCTTTCGGTACTCCCAGAAGGCCCTTTCCGGTGGCATTCAGAGTCAGCAGGGACACTGATCTCTCCCTTATCTTCATCAGTGTCTCTGGAACCACCTCTATCTGGTTCCCTTTTGTCAGGTTCTTATATTTGTCCTCAAAAAGCCTTCTATAGTACTCTGGGGACTTCGCTGGTGCTGATTGCTTCGGCCCCCAACTCTCTTTGGTCTCACTGGCTGTTGCCTCCACTGTTACCGCTGCTGCTGGGGTCCTCTGTGCTGGGGTTTTCTGTGCTGCTGGTATCGGGGAATCCGTAAATGAGAGAGCTGGCCACTCCTCTTTCTTTTCCGACTCCACCATCTTCGATCCCCCCACACCCGGGGAGCACCCATCCACTACAAACACGTCCATGGACCTCGTTCTCCTCAGGCTATCTTCTGACGACTTTCTGGGGCTACTCCTAGCCGACTGCGAAACCATTGGCGTTTCCTTGCCCCAACGCCTTGCGGGACGCCTCCTTCTCTTTCCTTTCCACGATGCACCTCGGGTTTCAACAAATCTTTTCCAGGCCTCGATCTCCTCCTCCCTGGACGTTGCTGTTTCCGTATCAGGCATGATCCACGGCCATCCTGAATTTACTGATCTAGGGATGTCCTCCTGGGAGGTCATCCCCGTGCCCGACACCCAACCGGGCGCACCTGCACTGGGGGTGCCCTGCACGGCGTCTGCAACCCTGCCAGACGCTATTGGGGTGGAAAGCGACCGCGACGCACCCGAAAACGACCCTTCTGAGTTGGGGGTGGCGACCCCCGGAACCGCACCGGCACTCGACCCTTCCGAACTGGGGGTGGCGACCCCCGAGACCCTTCTCGACCTCGACAAGGGGGTGCCTTTCGGGACGGCACCCCCCAAACCCTTCACGGCACCTACACCTGGGGCGTCCCCCAAGGTGGCAGGAGCAGAGGCCTGCTCCATCTACTTTGTTGGCCCAGTGCCCTTCCCCGACCCGCCGATTTGGAAGCTAGAGGGCCTTCACCACAAAAGGGTACGTGGGTAACCTCTAGTCCTGCCGGCTGCTTAAGTCGGTTCCAGACACTGAACAATCTGAAAAAGAATAGAAAACGTCAAAATTAGTACGAGCTTTGCATGAGAACCAAGCCATTTATTTAGTGTTCTGCCCCGGACCTGGCATTATCTACTGCCAGGCCCTCATTTGGGGTCCAGAGACACTTAGGCATGAAGCCAGTAGGGGGAAAGGGGGGTCGAGGGTCATTCTAAACTATGCTAGGTCTTTGAAGACTTTATTAAAATCCCTATGCTAAGACACTATTTTTTATATTATCATTCTTACCATGGAGTTTATCTACTTAAAATCTCCCCAGCGTATGGCTTTGGCGTTTTTAACTGAAAGAAATAAATGTTTTTATTCAACAAAACAAAATCATATGTACAAACAAAAGGAAAAGATGATTTTGGAAATAAAATTTTTTCTAAAAATGAGGGATGAGATGATGGGGAGGGGGGCAAACTAAGATACACCCAAAAAGAAAAGAAAAAACAAATTAACAAAATGCCTATGGGGTCGGGTTAGTAATGGATCCCCCCAACCTATTTCTAAATATGGAGCGCCTACTGTCTTTCGGTCCCGAAGGTCGAAAGCAAGCAGGTCGTTCCCTAGTGGGGAGTGGGGGACCTAGGGACGATATTTGAAAATAAATTAGATAGGGATGGGTAACATCAGGACTGGACGGCGTCTTCCAAGATAAATGTACGTATAGGGGCAAACAGACCGGGGACAAAACAAAGGGTGGACTGGGCATCTTTTGGAAGCTCTCCTATTGCCGATAAAAATAAATTCAGGGACGGGATCAACTTTCATACTTGCCCTAGTCTAGTATCTAATAAAGAATTTTCCACTCGTGGTGGTTAGGACCTAACTATCCCTACTCTGTTACTTTGTTTGGGGCTGGGTTCCGTAGAACCTTAGCACCGCCTGACAGATACCACTAGGGTGGGAAAACAAACTTAAACCTAGCGCCTCGTCGGATGCACAAACTAGTGTTGTGCACCCATCTCCTATCAAAGTCCATGCGGTGCAATCTTTTCCAATCGCATCTGATCTTTACTTTAAGTTGATGTTTAAAGCGACCAACCAGATCCCGATCCGAAACAGATTGCTCCTCATGGACAATTTCAAGACGTGAAATCCACGTTACTAATCTAGCTACTGCTAGGATCGCTAGAAACACCAATCGTCTCTCCCCAGTAAACGGCGGATCCATGTTGTCGACGACGTACGCCAAATCAAGTGGCACCAACCGCTCGGGGTCGATGCGAGCCGTTACCCTTCCGACGTACTCCCAGAGCCTCCGAACTCCGCTGCAAAGAAAAAAGGCATGCTCCCTCGTTTCATCTTCGTCTTCCTCGCAGCGGGGGCAGAAAGGAACGTATTCATCCTCTCTGCAGTCTCTGGCTAGTACGCCGAAAAGTGGCAGCGCATTCCGGACTAGCCTCCATGTGATTGAAAACTCTGAATTATTTAGAAAGCTACTGGCTGGCGCCCAATTCCACTGAGAGAGGACCTCCTCCCTCGACATGTGCAGCCGCTCAACCAGCGGATCTTTTGCGGTCCCCACTACTAAATCCCGATACAGTCTCCTCCTAGGCCGTGCAAGGTCACTGGACCCCGGCAATGCCCTAAGGGCGGCTCGGCATTCGGAGAGGAACCGCCGTTCCCCCGCCGGTCTTCTGCGACCTTCGGCGGCAGGGGAGGGTATGAGCTGTGGGAAAGCGTGCTCCACAACTGGTACCCAGTGCAATTCCTCAAGCAGTGTCCGACTTAGGAACGCCAATCTTTCGGCGTGCTTATGACTTAACAAGTCAGGCATTCCCAAGCCTCCATCGCTGAGTTTCTGTGTACAGACCTGTCTACGGACATACGGCTTTCCCCCTTTCCAGAGGAGTCTGAAAAGGAGTCGCTCCAAAGCCTTACAGCGGTCCGCAGGCAGAGGAAGTACTGACAAGTGGTAAAGGATCAACGGAAAGACGTAAGTTTGGCACGCCTCCGCACGACCCTTCAGGGACAAACCCCTGCGAATCCAAGTCCCCACTGACGATTCGACCTTTGTCTGCACCTCCGACCAATTTTTGTCCAGCTGGAGCCCAGGCCCGAACCAGATTCCAAGAATCTTTACCGGGCCATCTGTCCAGCCGAACTCACCTGGAAGCGAGTTTACCCCGGTCCAAGTGCCCAACCGCAGGCCAACGGACTTGCTGCGGTTGACTATGGCCCCTGTAACACGTTCATACTCATCGACCGCCTCTATCACCGCTTTAATATCGATCCTTCGCCCTACATAAACGGTGACGTCATCGGCGTACGCGGAAACCCTGGCAAATCGGCCGCCAGGTAGAGCTATCCCGCGCAGGACTGGTCTCGTCGTCTCGTCCCTTAACTTGCGAAGGAAGGGCTCCAACGCCAGGACATAAAGCAGAGGCGACAGCGGACACCCCTGGCGCACCGACCGAGAGACCCCAAAGGACTCCGACAACCTACCATTTACTTGTACCGCTACCGTGGGGTCACGATACAAAACGGAAATCCACTTGCGGAAGTCCGGACCAAAACC
Source organism: Euprymna scolopes (assembly GCF_053919585.1). NCBI lineage: Eukaryota > Metazoa > Mollusca > Cephalopoda > Sepiida > Sepiolidae > Euprymna > Euprymna scolopes. Next base: position 90,302,799 of record NC_136505.1, read on the forward strand.
GGCGGTCTCCAAAACAGACTCCAAGAAACCATGGTCGACCCTATCGAAAGCTTTGGACTGATCTAAATTGATCAGCGCGGCTCCTGTGTCGTCTTCTACCCCCTCTATGATCGTGCGCACCAAGTGCAAGTTGTCTTTAATCGTTCTCCCCTTCACAGAACAAGTCTGATCCGGTTCGACCAAATCACCGATGACAACCTGCAGTCGGTTTGCAAGAACGCGGGCCAAAATCTTCAACTCTGTGTTTAGCAGAGTGATGGGCCTGTAATCATCTAAGTCCTCCCCACCATGCCGCTCTTTCTTCTTCAGTAGTGTGACCACTCCTTTGGTTACCTGCCCAGGGATGGATCCCTGGGAAAACCAGTGGTTAAACACACCCGTCAGAAGAGGAACAAACATGGGCGACAGCCTCAAATACAATTCGTAGGGCAGACCATCGAGCCCTGGAGATCTGTTCTGGCCAACCTGCTTCAACGCAGTAATGACTTCACGCTCTGTAACCACCCCATCACAGCTAGCTGCTCGGTCCGCAGTAAGGCGGGGCGAGCCGGCTAAATAGCTGCCAAACTCCTGGCCGCGGAGTCTGGGTAGTTGGGTAAAGCGTTCCTTCAAATGTTGACGAAACCCATTGCAAATCTCTCGAGTCGATACGAGGGTATGTCCTTCCAGGTTTTTCACCTTCCGAATGTACCCGTCTGAACCACGTCTTAAGGCAGCCTTACGCTCAACAGCGTCAACGTTCACGGCTTCGTTAGAGACTCTTTTTAACCTAGCCCTAACTACTTGCCCTTCGTAACGCTCGCTAGCCAAGCGCTGAAGGTCCCCCTTAACTATGTTTATCTCTAGGGGATCCCCACCAGCCACCGCCCGGGTCAATCTATCTTCTAGCTGCCTTTTGGTCCGTGCCCTAGTTAACGCGAGGCGTTGGCTGTATTGGACACAAAAGAGCCTAATGGTAGCCTTAAGTCTAACCCACCAGCTACTCCCGGTAACCGCCCCCACTAACTCCCGCTGAATTAGTATTGTCAGCTGTTCCCGAAAGTCGTTCATCTCCAACAAGGAGGCGTTCAACTTCCAGTAGCCAGCCAACCTAGGCCTATTACCTAATCTCAAACGGGCCATTACTAATTTATGGTCCGAATGACCTAGCCAGTGGAACGTGGGACACGATAAGAAATCTATGTCGCCTCTTCTAATTAACATCCTGTCCAAGTAGGTACTTGGACAGGCGGCCACGCTACTTTGCCACGTCCACATCTCCCTCCCTGGGTGATCCAGACGGAACCTGTCGACAAGATCGCACGAGACCATCAGGTCAGACAGGCTGCTTTCACACCGATCCGACCCTCTATTCCCCCCGACCTTATCTGTCTTGGGGTCCAGGATGGCATTCCAGTCCCCCATTAAAACTACTCGCTCCGGACCCGCCGAAAGGAACACCTCCACCTGCCGAAAAAAGGAAACCCTCTCCCCAGCGATATTGGGCGCGTAAACTGCCAAAATCCGGAACTTACTGCTTTTAACGGCAACATCGACCACGACCAGCCTTCCATGAGCGCACGCGTGAACTACAGTAACCGCCGCACCTAGGGTGCGACTCACTAACACAGAAACCCCACGGCTAAAGGAATTGCCGTATGCTGAATAAACGTCAAAGTCGTTCACCAGCACACTGCAATCCCCGGGCCCAACAAAGTGGGTCTCCTGAATTGTAGCTATATCTACCTCCAGGGCTATGAGATCCCTCAGCACGCGAGCAGCCTTGCTTCGAGATCTCATGCCCCTCGCATTTAAACTAGCTAGGTTCAAGCTTGCCATAATTTCCCTAACTAGAAGTATCCCTCAAAAGCGGGTCTAAAGTCCTCGGGTGTTAGAACGCCGAAAGACTGACCGATGCTGCCAGTTAGCAACTCTGTTGTGAACTGACCTCCTCGGACCAGTCCCCCCACGTCTAAGGGAAAGGTTATTTTCAAGGCTCTATAAAGGGATGGGTGAACATAAATGGGGACCCTCCCTTCGCACTTGACTGCTATTTGCATCAAGGACGGGTGCTCCTCGTCCACAATCTTCAGCCCCGGAAAAGCCAGTTTCGCTTCGGCAACCATCCTCCATAATGCCTTTACTCTGGCCCCCTTCTCCTTTCTCAGGAACGTGATGAGCATCGGTGCTTCACTGAAGTTGGTTGGCCTCTCCACTTCCTTCCCGTCCACTTCGGTGAGCTTTTCCAGCTTTTGGACGTGCTTCTTCTGGCCTGCGCTGAGGTCCACCGGTCCCTGGCTCACATCCACCTCGCATATCCTCTCCCCGGGTAAGAAAGGCCTCTTCCGTGTTCGTTCAGTCCGGATCGGGGCTACCGGGGTGGTGGTGGTGCTGATCGTCTCTTTGTTCTCTTCTGCTTCCATGTCCTCTGGGGACCCGGCTTCTACGTCTTCGGAAGTTTGGGCTTCAGAGGTCTCCTCGTTGGTAGTAGGAGTAGTAGTGGTAGGGGGAGGGGTATTCTGCTCATCCATGGGGTCTGACGGTTGGGCAGGGTTTTCTTGGTCTTCTTCGTCGTCGTCTTCCTGGTCTTCCTTAACCTTCTTGTTTGTGGCTGCCAGGCTTCTTTTTTCCGTCTTCTTTTCTTCTTCTTCCTCTTCTGATTCGGGGGCCAACTTTCGTTTCACTCCCGACTTCTCTTCCTTTTGTTTCTGGTCTTTTGGCTTTTCCGGGGCCACTGTCTTCTGCTTTCCCTTCTTGGCCACAGTACTCCAGCTCCTTGGTGTCTCCGCTGTTGGTGTGACTGCTTTCTCCGTCACTTTCACCGGGGGCACCGCTGTCGGTGGGGGCACTGGATCCCTCTTCGGGCAGAACTTCGCCATGTGGCCCGGCATCCTACAGCTCCAACAGTGTGGCCTTCTGCCTTCGACGATTATGGACATTGTCCATTTCTCCCATGTCAGTTGGGCGGGGATTGTGTTGAAGCCAGCTCTGTTGACCCTCATCTTGAGCTTATAATCTCCGGTCATTATATTTTTGGGGCCTCGCGCTGCCGTCACTGCCTCCACGTCCCCATATTGTGATAAGATGGCTCCGACCTGCTCCTCTTCGAAACACCATGGGACTCCCAGAATGGTCACCGTTGTTCGTCTTTTTTCCAGGTATTCTGGCTTACACCGGATCCCCTTCCATATTGTGTCGCTTTTCGATGTTCTGATGGCGTCTTCTTCTGTGGGTAGCAGGACATCCCACATTGCGTAACTTCTACGCACTATGTAAGTTGCTGGGATGTTTGTTTCCACCAACAAGCTTATCATTTTCTCCTTGCTCAATCCGGTGAGCCCCTTTTGTTTTTCATCGAAAGTCACTAGGGACACAATTCTTCTTCTGAGGCTTTCGAGCTTCCCTGGGACTGGCTTGATTTCGTTTCCGTCCGTGAGGTGCCGGTACTTTTCCTGGAAGAGTCTTCGGTATGCTTCCGGGCTCTTTTGCTCCTTCGGGCCCCAGGTCTTCTCTGGACTTGTTTGATTTGGTCCCCAGCTGCTTCCAGCTTCTGGACTTTTTCCTGGGCTCTGCTGCTGTGATCCCTCGTGACCCGTCTTCTCCGGTCTTGCTTCTGGGCTTTTCCCCGGATTCTGCTTCTTCTCGTGAGTCATGGGTTGCCATGTAGTAGGTTTCTCCAACTCAAGAGAGTTCCATCTCCTCAATGCTGGTTCCCTCTTCTTCGGGCTGTTGTCCGCCGACCTGACCGCTCTGTTCGTTCCTTCTGCGGAAGGGTGTGATTTCCTGATGGGCCTTTGAGGTATGGCCCAGCCTGTCTTGATTGCTCTTTTCTCTTCCCGTGTCCGTGGTTTTCCCCCGACAACTGCCCATGGGTTGAGAAAATCTGTGTCGCTGTCGTCCCTTGGTTCAGCGCCCCCGGGCCTAGAGTGTTTTCCCTCTACTAGGTATACAGGAGGTGATGGTGAATACCCCGCGGCTAGAGACTCTATTTCTACCATGAACGCTGCAGGTGATAGTGGGATTTCACTGGGTATGGCATCCCCTGACAACGACGACGGCACTGAGACTCCACCGGGTGTGGTATCTCTCGACGGCACTGGGATTCCATTGGGCGTGGTCTCCCCCGACAGCGGCACTGTAACGTCACTCGACGGCATTGTGACGTTACCCGTCAACGGCACTGGAACGTCACCGAATGTGACGCTCCCCCTTCTCGGCACTGGGGTGTCACCGGGTGTGACACCCCCCCTTCTCGGCACTGGGGTGTCACCGGGTGTGACACCCCCCCTTCTCGGCACTGGGGTGTCACCGGGTGTGACACCCCCCCTTCTCGGCACTGGGGTGTCACCGGGTGTGACACCCCCCCTTCTCGGCGCTGGGGTGTCACCGGATGTGACACCCCCCCTTCTCGGCACTGGGGTGTCACCGGATGTGACACCCCCCCTTCTCGGCACAACACCAGGGGCGTCCCCCATGGTGTTAGAGGCAGAGGCCTGCCTCTTGATTTGTTGGCCCAGTGCCCTTCCCCGACCCGCCGATTTGGAAGCTAGAGGGCCTTCACCACAAAAGGGTACGTGGGTAACCTCTAGTCCTGCCGGCTGCTTAAGTCGGTTCCAGACACTGAACAATCTGAAAAAAGAATAGAAAACGTGAACAGTTAAAGGAGCTTCGCATGAGAACCAAGCCATTTATTTAGTGTTCTGCCCCGGACCTGGCATTATCTACTGCCAGGCCCTCATTTGGGGTCCAGAGACACTTAGGCATGAAGCCAGTAGGGGGAAAGGGGGGGTCGAGGGTCATTCTAAACTATGCTAGGTCTTTGAAGACTTTATTAAAATTCCTATGCTAAGACACTATTTTTTATATTATCATTCTTACCATGGAGTTTATCTACTTAAAATCTCCCCAGCGTATGGCGTTGGCGTTTTTAACTGAAAGAAATAAATGTTTTTATTCAACAAAACAAAATCATATGTACAAACAAAAAGAAAAGATGATTTTGGAAATAAAATTTTTTTTCTAAAAATGAGGGATGAGATGATGGGGAGGGGGGCAAACTAAGATACACCCAAAAAGAAAAGCAAAAACAAATTAACAAAATGCCTATGGGGTCGGGTTAGTAATGGATCCCCCCAACCTATTTCTAAATATGGAGCGCCTACTGTCTTTCGGTCCCGAGGGTCGAAAGCAAGCAGGTCGTTCCCTAGTGGGGAGTGGGGGACCTAGGGACGATATTTGAAAATAAATTAGATAGGGATGGGTAACATAAGGACTGGACGGCGTCTTCCAAGATAAATGTACGTATAGGGGCAACAGACCGGGGACAAAACAAAGGGTGGACTGGGCATCTTTTGGAAGCTCTCCTATTGCCGATAAAAATAAATTCAGGGACGGGATCAACTTTCATACTTGCCCTAGTCTAGTATCTAATAAAGAATTTTTCCACTCGTGGTGGTTAGGACCTAACTATCCCTACTCTGTTACTTTGTTTGGGGCTGGGTTCCGTAGAACCTTAGCACCGCCTGACAGATACCACTAGGGTGGGAAAACAAACTTAAACCTAGCGCCTCGTCGGATGCACAAACTAGTGTTGTGCACCCATCTCCTATCAAAGTCCATGCGGTGCAATCTTTTCCAATCGCATCTGATCTTTACTTTAAGTTGATGTTTAAAGCGACCAACCAGATCCCGATCCGAAACAGATTGCTCCTCATGGACAATTTCAAGACGTGAAATCCACGTTACTAATCTAGCTACTGCTAGGATCGCTAGAAACACCAATCGTCTCTCCCCAGTAAACGGCGGATCCATGTTGTCGACGACGTACGCCAAATCAAGTGGCACCAACCGCTCGGGGTCGATGCGAGCCGTTACCCTTCCGACGTACTCCCAGAGCCTCCGAACTCCGCTGCAAAGAAAAAAGGCATGCTCCCTCGTTTCATCTTCGTCTTCCTCGCAGCGGGGGCAGAAAGGAACGTATTCATCCTCTCTGCAGTCTCTGGCTAGTACGCCGAAAAGTGGCAGCGCATTCCGGACTAGCCTCCATGTGATTGAAAACTCTGAATTATTTAGAAAGCTACTGGCTGGCGCCCAATTCCACTGAGAGAGGACCTCCTCCCTCGACATGTGCAGCCGCTCAACCAGCGGATCTTTTGCGGTCCCCACTACTAAATCCCGATACAGTCTCCTCCTAGGCCGTGCAAGGTCACTGGACCCCGGCAATGCCCTAAGGGCGGCTCGGCATTCGGAGAGGAACCGCCGTTCCCCCGCCGGTCTTCTGCGACCTTCGGCGGCAGGGGAGGGTATGAGCTGTGGGAAAGCGTGCTCCACAACTGGTACCCAGTGCAATTCCTCAAGCAGTGTCCGACTTAGGAACGCCAATCTTTCGGCGTGCTTATGACTTAACAAGTCAGGCATTCCCAAGCCTCCATCGCTGAGTTTCTGTGTACAGACCTGTCTACGGACATACGGCTTTCCCCCTTTCCAGAGGAGTCTGAAAAGGAGTCGCTCCAAAGCCTTACAGCGGTCCGCAGGCAGAGGAAGTACTGACAAGTGGTAAAGGATCAACGGAAAGACGTAAGTTTGGCACGCCTCCGCACGACCCTTCAGGGACAAACCCCTGCGAATCCAAGTCCCCACTGACGATTCGACCTTTGTCTGTACCTCCGACCAATTTTTGTCCAGCTGGAGCCCAGGCCCGAACCAGATTCCAAGAATCTTTACCGGGCCATCTGTCCAGCCGAACTCACCTGGAAGCGAGTTTACCCCGGTCCAAGTGCCCAACCGCAGGCCAACGGACTTGCTGCGGTTGACTATGGCCCCTGTAACACGTTCATACTCATCGACCGCCTCTATCACCGCTTTAATATCGATCCTTCGCCCTACATAAACGGTGACGTCATCGGCGTACGCGGAAACCCTGGCAAATCGGCCGCCAGGTAGAGCTATCCCGCGTAGGACTGGTCTCGTCGTCTCGTCCCTTAACTTGCGAAGGAAGGGCTCCAACGCCAGGACATAAAGCAGAGGCGACAGCGGACACCCCTGGCGCACCGACCGAGAGACCCCAAAGGACTCCGACAACCTACCATTTACTTGTACCGCTACCGTGGGGTCACGATACAAAACGGAAATCCACTTGCGGAAGTCCGGACCAAAACCGGCGGTCTCCAAAACAGACTCCAAGAAACCATGGTCGACCCTATCGAAAGCTTTGGACTGATCTAAATTGATCAGCGCGGCTCCTGTGTCGTCTTCTAACCCCTCTATGATCGTGCGTACCAAGTGCAAGTTGTCTTTAATCGTTCTCCCCTTCACAGAACAAGTCTGATCCGGTTCGACCAAATCACCGATGACAACCTGCAGTCGGTTTGCAAGAACGCGGGCCAAAATCTTCAACTCTGTGTTTAGCAGAGTGATGGGCCTGTAATCATCTAAGTCCTCCCCACCATGCCGCTCTTTCTTCTTCAGTAGTGTGACCACTCCTTTGGTTACCTGCCCAGGGATGGATCCCTGGGAAAACCAGTGGTTAAACACACCCGTCAGAAGAGGAACAAACATGGGCGACAGCCTCAAATACAATTCGTAGGGCAGACCATCGAGCCCTGGAGATCTGTTCTGGCCAACCTGCTTCAACGCAGTAATGACTTCACGCTCTGTAACCACCCCATCACAGCTAGCTGCTCGGTCCGCAGTAAGGCGGGGCGAGCCGGCTAAATAGCTGCCAAACTCCTGGCCGCGGAGTCTGGGTAGTTGGGTAAAGCGTTCCTTCAAATGCTGACGAAACCCATTGCAAATCTCTCGAGTCGATACGAGGGTATGTCCTTCCAGGTTTTTCACCTTCCGAATGTACCCGTCCGAACCACGTCTTAAGGCAGCCTTACGCTCAACAGCGTCAACGTTCACGGCTTCGTTAGAGACTCTTTTTAACCTAGCCCTAACTACTTGCCCTTCGTAACGCTCGCTAGCCAAGCGCTGAAGGTCCCCCTTAACTATGTTTATCTCTAGGGGATCCCCACCAGCCACCGCCCGGGTCAATCTATCTTCTAGCTGCCTTTTGGTCCGTGCCCTAGTTAACGCGAGGCGTTGGCTGTATTGGACACAAAAGAGCCTAATGGTAGCCTTAAGTCTAACCCACCAGCTACTCCCGGTAACCGCCCCCACTAACTCCCGCTGAATTAGTGTTGTCAGCTGTTCCCGAAAGTCGTTCATCTCCAACAAGGAGGCGTTCAACTTCCAGTAGCCAGCCAACCTAGGCCTATTACCTAATCTCAAACGGGCCATTACTAATTTATGGTCCGAATGACCTAACCAGTGGAACGTGGGACACGATAAGAAATCTATGTCGCCTCTTCTAATTAACATCCTGTCCAAGTAGGTACTTGGACAGGCGGCCACGCTACTTTGCCACGTCCACATCTCCCTCCCTGGGTGATCCAGACGGAACCTGTCGACAAGATCGCACGAGGCCATCAGGTCAGACAGGCTGCTTTCACACCGATCCGACCCTCTATTCCCCCCGACCTTATCTATCTTGGGGTCCAGGATGGCATTCCAGTCCCCCATTAAAACTACTCGCTCCGGACCCGCCGAAAGGAACACCTCCACCTGCCGAAAAAAGGAAACCCTCTCCCCAGCGATATTGGGCGCGTAAACTGCCAAAATCCGGAACTTACTGCTTTTAACGGCAACATCGACCACGACCAGCCTTCCATGAGCGCACGCGTGAACTACAGTAACCGCCGCACCTAGGGTGCGACTCACTAACACAGAAACCCCACGGCTAAAGGAATTGCCGTATGCTGAATAGACGTCAAAGTCGTTCACCAGCACACTGCAATCCCCGGGCCCAACAAAGTGGGTCTCCTGAATTGTAGCTATATCTACCTCCAGGGCTATGAGATCCCTCAGCACGCGAGCAGCCTTGCTTCGAGATCTCATGCCCCTCGCATTTAAACTAGCTAGGTTCAAGTTTGCCATAATTTCCTTAACTAGAAGTATCCCTCAAAAACGGGTCTAAAGTCCTCGGGTGTTAGAACGCCGAAAGACTGACCGATGCTGCCAGTTAGCAACTCTGTTGTGAACTGACCTCCTCGGACCAGTCCCCCCACGTCTAAGGGAAAGGTTATTTTCAAGGCTCTATAAAGGGATGGGTGAACATAAATGGGGACCCTCCCTTCGCACTTGACTGCTATTTGCATTAAGGACGGGTGCTCCTCATCCACAATCTTCAGCCCCGGAAAAGCCAGTTTCGCTTCGGCAACCATCCTCCATAATGCTTTTACTCTGGCCCCCTTCTCCTTTCTCAGGAACGTGATGAGCATCGGTGCTTCACTGAAGTTGGTTGGCCTCTCCACTTCCTTCCCGTCCACTTCGGTGAGCTTTTCCAGCTTTTGGACGTGCTTCTTCTGGCCTGCGCTGAGGTCTACCGGTCCCTGGCTCACATCCACCTCGCATATCCTCTCCCCGGGTAAGAAAGGCCTCTTCCGTGTTCGTTCAGTCCGGATCGGGGCTACCGGGGTGGTGGTGGTGCTGATCGTCTCTTTGTTCTCTTCTGCTTCCATGTCCTCTGGGGACCCGGCTTCTACGTCTTCGGAAGTTTGGGCTTCAGAGGTCTCCTCGTTGGTAGTAGGAGTAGTAGTGGTAGGGGGAGGGGTATTCTGCTCATCCATGGGGTCTGACGGTTGGGCAGGGTTTTCTTGGTCTTCTTCGTCGTCGTCTTCCTGGTCTTCCTTAACCTTCTTGTTTGTGGCTGCCAGGCTTCTTTTTTCCGTCTTCTTTTCTTCTTCTTCCTCTTCTGATTCGGGGGCCAACTTTCGTTTCACTCCCGACTTCTCTTCCTTTTGTTTCTGGTCTTTTGGCTTTTCCGGGGCCACTGTCTTCTGCTTTCCCTTCTTGGCCACAGTACTCCAGCTCCTTGGTGTCTCCGCTGTTGGTGTGACTGCTTTCTCCGTCACTTTCACCGGGGGCACCGCTGTCGGTGGGGGCACTGGATCCCTCTTCGGGCAGAACTTCGCCATGTGGCCCGGCATCCTACAGCTCCAACAGTGTGGCCTTCTGCCTTCGACGATTATGGACATTGTCCATTTCTCCCATGTCAGTTGGGCGGGGATTGTGTTGAAGCCAGCTCTGTTGACCCTCATCTTGAGCTTATAATCTCCGGTCATTATATTTTTGGGGCCTCGCGCTGCCGTCACTGCCTCCACGTCCCCATATTGTGATAAGATGGCTCCGACCTGCTCCTCTTCGAAACACCATGGGACTCCCAGAATGGTCACCGTTGTTCGTCTTTTTTCCAGGTATTCTGGCTTACACCGGATCCCCTTCCATATTGTGTCGCTTTTTGATGTTCTGATGGCGTCTTCTTCTGTGGGTAGCAGGACATCCCACATTGCGTAACTTCTACGCACTATGTAAGTTGCTGGGATGTTTGTTTCCACCAACAAGCTTATCATTTTCTCCTTGCTCAATCCGGTGAGCCCCTTTTGTTTTTCATCGAAAGTCAATAGGGACACAATTCTTCTTCTGAGGCTTTCGAGCTTCCCTGGGACTGGCTTGATTTCATTTCCGTCCGTGAGGTGCCGGTACTTTTCCTGGAAGAGTCTTCGGTATGCTTCCGGGCTCTTTTGCTCCTTCGGGCCCCAGGTCTTCTCTGGACTTGTTTGATTTGGTCCCCAGCTGCTTCCAGCTTCTGGACTTTTTCCTGGGCTCTGCTGCTGTGATCCCTCGTGACCCGTCTTCTCCGGTCTTGCTTCTGGGCTTTTTCCCGGATTCTGCTTCTTCTCGTGAGTCATAGGTTGCCGTGCAGTAGGTTTCTCAAACTCCAGAGAGTTCCATCTCCTCAAAGCTGGTTCCCTCTTCTTCGGGCTGTTGTTTGCCGACTTGACCGCTCTGTTCGTTCCTTCTGTGGAAGGGTGTGATTTCCTGATGGGCCTTTGAGGTATGGCCCAGCCTGTCTTGATTGCTCTTTTCTCTTCCCGTGTCCGTGGTTTTCCCCCGACAACTGCCCATGGGTTGAGAAAATCTGTGTCGCTGTCGTCCCTTGGTTCAGCGCCCCCGGGCCTAGAGTGTTTTCCCTCTACTAGGTATACAGGAGGTGATGGTGAATACCCCGCGGCTAGAGACTCTATTTCTACCATGAACGCTGCAGGTGATAGTGGGATTTCACTGGGTGTGGCATCCCCTGACAACGACGACGGCACTGAGACTCCACCGGGTGTGGTATCTCTCGACGGCACTGGGATTCCACTGGGCGTGGTCTCCCCCGACAGCGGCACTGTAACGTCACTCGACGGCATTGTGACGTTACCCGTCAACGGCACTGGAACGTCACCGAATGTGACGCTCCCCCTTCTCGGCACTGGGGTGTCACCGGGTGTGGCACCCCCTCTTCTCGGCACTGGGGTGTCACCGGGTGTGACACCCCCCCTTCTCGGCACTGGGGTGTCACCGGGTGTGACACCCCCCCTTCTCGGCACTGGGGTGTCACCGGATGTGACACCCCCCCTTCTCGGCACTGGGGTGTCACCGGATGTGACACCCCCCCTTCTCGGCACAACACCATGGGTGTTAGAGGCAGAGGCCTGCCTCTTGATTTGTTGGCCCAGTGCCCTTCCCCGACCCGCCGATTTGGAAGCTAGAGGGCCTTCACCACAAAAGGGTACGTGGGTAACCTCTAGTCCTGCCGGCTGCTTAAGTCGGTTCCAGACACTGAACAATCTGAAAAAAGAATAGAAAACGTGAACAGTTAAAGGAGCTTCGCATGAGAACCAAGCCAACGAGCGGCGAAAATATCGCCGAAAATATTCAGAGGGCTGCTAGATACCGGGGACGGGCAGGAAATTGTTTCTATTTATAAACAACAGTTAATATTAATTCCCGGATGTGTTCTTTACGAGCAGTCGATGCTGAAGGATTTCGTTGTTTGTATTTCAAAGTTTTTTTCAGGAAATTAAAGTTTGTTGTTTTTGTTATTGTTGTAGAAAAGATGTTTTTTTTAAATTTCTTTTCTACAACGGGGCCCTGAAATCACGTGACAGCCGCCGACATTGCTGCTGCTGATGATTTTGGCGAAAGGCCCTCAATTGGTTGTCGTCTGTCGCGCTGTTGTTGTTGTTGTTGTTGTTGTTTACTTGCTACTGCTGATTTCGGTAGAGTCTATTAATTGCTGTTCGTTTGTAATGCTGTCGTTGTTGTTGTTGTTGTTTACTTGCTACTGCTGATTTTGGTAGAGTCTATTAATTGCTGGTCGTTTGTAATGCCGTCGTTGTTGTTGTTGTTGTTTACTTGCTACTGCTGATTTTGGTAGAGTCTATTAATTGCTGGTCGTTTGTAATGCCGTCGTTGTTGTTGTTGTTGTTTACTTGCTACTGCTGATTTTGGTAGAGTCTATTAATTGCTGGTCGTTTGTAATGCCGTCGTTGTTGTTGTTGTTGTTTGTTAGCGGCCAAGCCGCGACACATACACACACATACATATATACACATGTTTATAAATTAATCAAGGAATGAGTCAGCATAAAGGAAATAAATCCTTGAAAAAAATCAGAGGTACTGTCATTTAATTAAATCAAATAGGTGAAAAACAGACCCCCCCCCCTCTGACGAAATCTCTGCTGAATTACGGTCAAAAAATTAATATTCTTTGATAAATTTGAGATTATTATTCATCCGAGTCAACTCCGGTCAAGAAAATATCAACTTGTTTTGTAGTTTAGAAGTTTTAGTCGGATATATACAGAAACAAATGCACTTATATGTCAGATTATATTTTGTTTTGTTTACTTGTATTGTACCTTATTTTATTTTTATCGGGAGTTGAACTTTTTAGGGCGGGGGAGATAAGATCTAGTGATCGAGATTAATTAATATTTCTGGTTATTTATTTATCTCAGTAAAGTTAGGTATATTTATATGTTTATACATTTGTACGTACTAGGCGAACAAAAAGGGATGGAAGATATTCGTGAAAATTCATGTTTTGTGAAATTTTAACAATACGTATCTAACATTAAATAATAAATACTAGCGGAAGGGGGTTACCGGCTTTGCCCGGTCGTAAAATACGCTTAAATGTGATATTTTGATTTGTCCAGATTTCGTATATATTATTATAGAGTCGGGATTTCAAAAGTAAAAAAAAGTACTTGGGTGCCATCATCTAGAAGCGAAACCGAAAGCAAAACTGTAGCATTCAAAGCTGGTGACGTTACCACTGTACCAACGTGGCACGCATTTAAAATAAACTAAGATGAATGTACAAAATGCATAACGATTTTTAAAATTTTGACCCTTTTTTGACCACTTACAAACTATTTAAACTAGTTTAAAAAAAAAAACATAAAATAAAGGACCATAAAAAATCCAATCACTTGAGGCGTTTTGCGCCGCTCAGTGACTTTTAATTTAGGAAGCGATAGCGCTTGAAAATATGGAAACAGACAGACAGATAGACAGACAGACCAACATATTGGGTTTTATAAATTAGATTTCTCAAATTTCAGTTTCTTTGGCGTATTTTAAATAGTTTTAAAGTGCATGATATGAACACTACATCAATTATACCAAATTTGCAATACAATTTATTTTTCTTTAAATATTTTTCTTTTATCACTTGTTCTTCGTTTAAATTACGTCTTATTTTTTGTCCCATAAACATAACATACGTATATGTAATAACAATGTACGGCACTCGTCTGCTTTCAATAAAATTCACCCAATTATCTCCCTTTCATGCTTTCATTCTCTCTGTTTCAATTAAGAAAGATTTCCTGAATTTTAGATTCTTAAAATCCCTTAAGCTTAAATTTGGGATATTTTCTACAATCAAGATCATGTAATAGATGTGGATCAAAATACAAATAAAGATTCTTAGCGTGTAGTTTGGCATCATTATATCTTGATTTTAAGCTTCGTACGAGGACATAAAAATGGTTCTCAAACGCTTCTATACGGGGAATTAACTTTACTCGGTTGGGGACGGGATTTCTTTTAGTTAACTTATAACATGACGCCGATTGATGACGAAAATAGATTTCTCCTGGTAAGTATAAGGATGGTTCCAAAAGTAAAACTAAAAATAAAGTTGAAGAGCTACGAAGACAGGAGTAGTACTATTAAAACGAGCAACATTTTGTGCGCTAGAATTTCTTTTTCTGTATACTTATCACCAATCCCAATGCATCATTTTCAATGCCCTTTTTGGCAGCGTCCGCTACGCGATATCATGCGAGGGTCCTACAAAAAGTAAGGTCTATTTTTTAACTAAAGGTTGAAGAGCTACGAAAACTGTAGTGGTATCATTAAATTGAGTAACGTTTTGTGCTGCGAAATTTAATTTTTACATAGTCAACACCATTCCCACTGCACTTTAGCCAGGAATTTAATGATGCATTTCGGCTTCTAACGTACATCCATGACAAAGTCTCAGATTGTCAATATCTGCAAAAGAAAGATGAAAATTTTTAGCTATGAATGCATAAGCTCAGTCACCATAACAATGCAATTTGCAATCCTCTCTGGTTCATTATAAATAAATAAAAATATAAGTAAATAAATAAAAATAAATAAATTAAAAATAAATAAAATAACAGGAGGTATTGTTTTTAGAATTCCCCTGAGTGATGTCAAACTGTTCCATACGAGGAATAAACTTTATTTGTTCTATGATGGATATTCTATTAACTTAATAGTGTGACTTTATGTGGTTAGTAGGATTCTATGAATTTACCCTAGTTGCTAATCGATAACGAAAATAGATCGATTCCTGATAAGTAATTTAGTTCGTAGTTTCAATGCCACAGTTTGTCTGTGTTGGTGCGTGTCTAAAAAGATATGTGTGTTTACGTACTGTATGTGTGTGTGTGTGTGTATGTGTGTGTGTGTGTGTGTGTGTGTGTGTGTGTGTGTGTGTGTGTGTGTGTGTGTGTGTGCGCGCGCGCGCCATCCGTAGACAGTATGTCGACCTCGAGTGGTAACCCGTTGCTCATCCATCGATAGGTCAGCTGGGTTTTTGGCACCCGAGATTTTTGGTTCGACAATTGCCAAAATTGCTGCTCAGTCTTCGCCTTTACAAGACTCAGGAATTTATTGATTGACTTGCTGTCTTGAGGAAGCGGTCAAGGCGGAATGTAAAGGTCGTTTTTTCAAATAATGGCCGAAAAAAGTGTTCAACAGTTGAAAATTGGAACTATCACAAAAAAGAGCGGAGTCAGTTCCCCTCTTTCTATCTCTCTCTCTCTCACTCACTCACTAACTCACTCTCTCTTTTTCTCTGTCTGTCTGTCTGTCTCTCTTTCTCTCCCTCTCTCTCTCTCTCTCTCTCTCTCTCTCTCTCTCTATATATATATATATATATATATATATATATATATATATATATATATACGTTTTCTCTCACCACAAATGTCCCATTTCTCTTCATCTCTTTATCACTTTTATTCTTCACTTCCTTTTCTCTCTTTCTATTTCTCTTCCTATTTATGCATATACACTTCATCATCCACAGGCTATCTGTTTCGCTGTATCACAGCTTTTCAGTATGGCTAGACCTATACTCAGCCGAAGCCCAGGATCGAATCAACAACTATTGTTGATAGCCACTAGCTCTATCCCTAAAGCCACTGGGATAGTCACCACCGGCAATTATATATATATATATATATATATATATATATATATATATATATATATATATATATATATATCCTGGCTTGAGGCAGTTGCCTATCTAACCGCACTGATGAGCTGTGAAACAGCGAAACAGTACTGTATGTGGATGACTATATATATATGTTTGTGTGCTTGTGTGTGTGTGTGTGTGTACGCGCGCGCATGTGTATTATACATGTACACACTTACACACACATATATTCAGGGTAGAACGATAAAATTGTTGGCCAAAAGAAGACAACACTACAGCTTTTTTTAAAAACTTTTATTGAAAAAATCAATTCAGGTACGTTGACTATGTAGTAGAGCTGATATCTATTCAATGTAGCCGCCTTCACCATCAATCACTATATCGATAAGAAAGCATGCTTTTCCACTAGGGCCGGCTGGAGTTCGGCGAATACTCAGCGGATGGCAACGATCAGGTTGGCTTGCGTGTTGTGGGAGGTCATGTTGGTGATGTTCTCGACATATGACCAAACGAATTAGTCCAGCGGGTTGAGATCGGGTGAGATGGGACGCCAGTGGGAAAAGGGTAGAAAGTCATAGCACTCCTTCTAAAGCCAAGCTTGGTTTTCTTGAACTTGTGGGTCGGTGCCCAGTTCTGCTGCCACACACAGGGATTGCCAGCTGCCACGTGACTGCATCAGGGGATCACCACACACTTCAGCACATCCAGGAACATTTTTGTGTTGACTTTAAAGCCGACTTCGAAGATGTGATATGGCATTAGGTAGCCCTCACTTGAAGCCACGCCAAAGACCATAACCATGGCCGGAAACTTTGTTTTCATCACCCTGGGCACGTCCGTGTTATCCGTTTCAATCCAGCAATACATTTTGAGGGTGCTGGCAATGGTCCTATTGTCATAACTGGATCGGTAGAGAGCATGAGTTGTGCAGTGGCGCAACTCTGATCTCGTTCGTTGAAGATTGTGTCACTTTTAGACATGATAGAAGGCTCCTGTCACTCTTGGGATTTGTACACAACTGGCGAACTATACCTTCTTTCATTCATCATAGCAGATTCGTTGTAAAAATTGAACGTCACTGGTAAGATTTGGTAATAAGTATTGACCTCCTCTCTAGGGAGCTTTGCCATAAAGTTAGGTGAAATTTTGAAATGTGGATTTGGAACGTTTCTACTTTCTGGCATAATTTTATGTAAACACATACAAGTCATTAGGACATATGCATTATAGATTTTCTCATCGATTTTCACCTTGATTTTGAGTATTATAATCGATCATAATTCTTTCAGAAAACCATCTCGCTGGTTAATCGATATTATTATGATCGAAGTACGAATGATTGAGTGACCAAAACGAATCGGTGATAAATTCAAGCATTATTGTTGTTTTATCAGCAGTGTATCGATAACTAAAACCGCTAATATTCATTAATTAATATTTCTCATGTATCGATTATTGATAATTATTGGAAATCGATATTGATCATTAGAGATTAGCTTATGAAAGACGAGATATTTTGTAACCAGCATTTTTTTTCTTTTAGAAAGCAAAATCGATCATATGACGACTGTATTGTGCCATTGTTATGAATTGCGTAACATTGGCTCTGCTGCATAGTATTACATATGGGTGGCCCTAGATCACTAGCTATTAAGTCAGCTAGTGTGAATTTTGACAAGGGTCACAGTGAGTGCATGATAACCCAGATCTGTAAAACAAAATCATTTCAAGAGTTGAATGAAAGATGGTTGGCGTAAAGTAGAGGCAGCATGGAGGGGGAATAGGCCAAACGCCGAAGACAAAGCAGTTGAACAATAACGAATGACATTATGTTTTTCTGAGCTTAGACTAAAGTAAGGTTTTGAAATCAGTCTCTCGGTGGAAGCTGTGCACATGATACACTGTCAATAATGTAAGAAATGCGTAATCTAAGGCGAATGTTATCTTAATGCCTCTGTCCGTGTGCGTCACCTATTTTAGTAATTTGGGAAGTAAGCTAAGAAGCAAATTGTTTATCAAGAAAGTTTCTTTCTCAGTAAAACCTTTTATGAAAACTCTCAGCGAACGTCTTCTTGTGTATTTCTTTCTGCATAAATAAAAAAAAAGAAGCTTATTGTATAGCAACAACTAAACGAAACGGTCAAAGGAGACTATAACAGAAGTGGAAAAAGAGACTATGTATAAATATGGCGCAATTATGTATAAAGACGTTTATTTTGTTATTGAAAATGTTACAATAGCTCCCCACGAATAATGACGATATCGGGCTGATCCGGAGACATAATATAATCGAAACTTTAAAAATAAGTAATGGCATTTCTAACTGTAATATACTTTTATTTTTAAATAGTTCGTCTCAATTTGAACCTGGTGCTACCAGATCACAGTGTTTGAATGCACTGACTTTATGAATTAAATGCACCAAACATTGATGTTATTGTTTGTTTCTTTTTGCAAAACTCAATCATGTTCTGCAAAGCCAAACACAAAAAAAACAAATTTTCTCTACAAAACAACCAAACTAAACATTATGAATAAATATTTGAAGATATAAACAACTTGAACCATAAAAATGTTTACCAAAATAGCTGAACCCGAAATGGGTTGATATGCCGTAGCAATAATTATAACTTTTTGCCAAAATTACTGGATTCGGCATTAAATAACTTGAAAAGGGTTGATATGCCGTAAAACAAGAAACCAAACCAAACAAAATGGATAAATATTTGAAGTTAAAAACAATTTGAAACAAAAAAACTTCTTAAAAAATTACTGGTTTCGGCATTAAAAACTCGACAAGGGTTGATTTTTCAACCTGTCATTTGAATTTATTTTTAAAAATTGCATCTATTAAACAACTGATTTTTCCTCAAAAAGTAACCAAAGTTTGAAGTTGATTTGAACCTGAATTTTAAATCGTGTGATTTCATTATTTGCCTCTTCAGCAGTTTCGCTTGTTGTAGATAATTGTTATTTTACTAAATTTTTTAAATCTTTAATTTTGATCTCACAACTCTATATTCATAACAAAATGAGAAAACTTCTCGTGTATGTGTGCATGCGTGTATTTCTCACACTATAGTAACTTTGATAATTTCACTTTGAATTATTATTTTTATTCAAAACTAGCGAGAGTACCCGGCGTTGCCTGGGTGTATCGAGGTGGTGTAGCTAGGAACCCCGGAAGGGGGGGAGGTGGAATTAAAAGGTGTTTAAAAAAAGTGGTGTAGTAGGGGGGGTTCTCTGGTGTTCCTTGGGTAGAGTAAGAAACACCCGGGGTGTTAAAAAAGTTGTAGTAGCGAGGGAGGGGATCAAAGCAACAGTAGGCAGTTTGGGTGAAGAGAAAACAAAAAGTGGTAGTAGGGCAGGCAGGCTCGAACCTGTAACGCAAATAAGGGGGGAAACGGGCGTCTTTGTCGATGTCTCCATGTGTTGAAATTAAGCGAAGTCAACGGTGACAATGACTTGCTAAAGTGCCGGCGAAAAAACAAAAATGACCCCTCCTTGTACAAAACTGCCCAGTTTAGGATGAAGGAACTAATGTTTTTAGCCAATTTTTCGATATTTGTCGTCCGAAGGGTCGAACTTTAAAACGATACCGATTTCGAGAAAACTATTCGCTCCTGTCGAAAGTTTTTGCGAGACATACCAAGACACACACACACACATTTTGCTCTTCATAAATGTAGAAGATAATTGAATATTCAATGAAATCAAACATGTAAAAATGTATATTAAAAAAAGCAGTAACAGATCGCTACTCTCACTTGCTAATTATAGCAACATCAAGCAAGTCGCTGGCAAAAACATATTTTCAGTCGCGTGCAAGCGACTCTATAAGTCACTCTGTCGGTCCGTCGGTCGGTCTGTCCTTTTGTGCTTGGCGTTTTTGGTTAAGATCAAAGGTCTGTTGTTAATACATGCTGTTCTTAGCTTTTTAAGTTTTTCTTGTCCTTCGGGCCAAGATCAAAGTGTAGTATCTGTTCCGGCAGATACTGCACTTAAGATAATTTGTACCAGTCAATGGAGGGGAAACCCTCTATACTGGGACAATTATTATTTTTGGTTACCAGAGTGACCCCTTTTAGGGGAGCTGGTTTTTACCTCACATTAAAAACGGCCTTGTGCCTAATTTGCTCAGTGGGGGAGCAAATAAACACCATCTGTTCCGGCAGATACTGCAAGCTAAGACTAGCAAAGACCAGCTATGACTAGCAAAGACCATATGTGGGGGCAACCCCACATGCCTGACCATTAACCAGCTCCCATTTCCCACCTCTTGGGAGCTGGTCCCCTTTTTCCCTTCCCCCTCCCTTCACTCCTCACATTAAAAATCGGCCTTGTGCCTAATTTGCTCGGTGGGGGAGCAAATAAATACCATCTGTTCCGGCAGATGCTGCAAGCTATGACTAGCTATGACTAGCAAAGACCAGATGTGGGGGCAACCCCACATGCCTGACCATTAACCAGCTCCCATTTCCCACCTCTCGGGAGCTGGTCCCCTTTTTCCCTTCCCCCTCCCTTCACTCCTCACATTAAAAATTGGCCTTGTGCCTAATTTGCTCGGTGGGGGAGCAAATAAATACCATCTGTTCCGGCAGATACTGCAAGCTATGACTAGCTATGACTAGCAAAGACCAGATGTGGGGGCAACCCCACATGCCTGACCTTTAACCAGCTCCCATTTCCCACCTCTCGGGAGCTGGTCCCCTTTTTCCCTTCCCCCTCCCTTCACTCCTCACATTAAAAATCGGCCTTGTGCCTAATTTGCTTGGTGGGGGAGCAAATAAATACCATCTGTTCCGGCAGATGCTGCAAGCTATGACTAGCTATGACTAGCAAAGACCAGATGTGGGGGCAACCCCACATGCCTGACCATTAACCAGCTCCCATTTCCCACCTCTCGGGAGCTGGTCCCCTTTTTCCCTTCCCCCTCCCTTCACTCCTCACATTAAAAATTGGCCTTGTGCCTAATTTGCTCGGTGGGGGAGCAAATAAATACCATCTGTTCCGGCAGATACTGCAAGCTATGACTAGCTATGACTAGCAAAGACCAAATGTGGGGGCAACCTCACATATCTGACCAGTCAAGTAAAGGATTCGTCACTTGACACTCAGTCCAACAGGTGAGGGGCCGGGAACCGGCCCAGCACCTGTTGGACTGAGGTACACCGCCTGGGTAATACCTAGGAGGTCCACCCTCCCAGGCCTTGCCACCGGGCTTTCCGGTGGGGCAAGTTTATTGCTTGCTGCCTGAGGCGCCCCGACCGGGGAAGGCCGACGGGGTTACTCAGGCAATTTTTATAATTGCAGGAGTGCCCCTCCTTTAGGGGAGCCTGCGGGGTTCCCACTTTCCGGCCTTGTGCCACATTTTGCTGATGTGGGCAGCAAATAAATATCAACCCCACATGCCTGACCTTTAACCAGCTCCCATTTCCCACCTCTCGGGAGCTGGTCCCCTTTTTCCCTTCCCCCTCCCTTCACTCCTCACATTAAAAATCGGCCTTGTGCCTAATTTGCTCGGTGGGGGAGCAAATAAATACCATCTGTTCCGGCAGATACTGCAAGCTATGACTAGCAAAGACCAGATGTGGGTCAACCCCACATGCCTGACCTTTTACCAGCTCCCATTTCCCACCTCTCGGGAGCTGGTCCCCTTTTCCCCTTCCCCCTCCCTTCACTCCTCACATAAAAAATCGGCCTTGTGCCTAATTTGCTCGGTGGGGGAGCAAATTAATACCATCTGTTCCGGCAGATACTGCAAGCCATGACTAGCTAGGACTAGCTATGACTAGCAAAGACCAGATGTGGGGGCAACCCTACATGCCTGACCTTTAATCAGCTCCCATTTTCCACCTCTCGGGAGCTGATCCCCCCTTTCCCTTCCCCCTCCCTTCAATCCTCACATTAAAAATTGGCCTTGTGCCTAATTTGCTCGGTGGGGGAGCAAATAAATACCATCTGTTCCGGCAGATACTTCAAGCAAAGACCAGATGTGGGGGCAACCCCACATACCTGACCTTTAACCAGCTCCCATTTCCCACCTCTCGGGAGCTGGTCCCCTTTTTCCCTTCCCCCTCCCTTCACTCCTCACATTAAAAATTGGCCTTGTGCTTAATTTGCTCGGTGGGGGAGCAAATAAATACCATCTGTTCCGGCAGATACTGCAAGCTATGACTAGCTAGGACTAGCAAAGACCAGATGTGGGGGCAACCCCACATGCCTGACCATTAACCAGCTCCCATTTCCCACCTCTCGGGAGCTGGTCCCCTTTTTCCCTTCCCCCTCCCTTCACTCCTCACATTAAAAATCGGCCTTGTGCCTAATTTGCTCGGTGGGGGAGCAAATAAATACCATCTGTTCCAGCAGATACTGCAAGCTATGACTAGCTATGACTAGCAAAGACCAGATGTGGGGGCAACCCCACATGCCTGACCTTTAACCAGCTCCCATTTCCCACCTCTCGGGAGCTGGTCCCCTTTTTCCCTTCCCCCTCCCTTCACTCCTCACATTAAAAATTAGCCTTGTGCCTAATTTGCTCGGTGGGGGAGCAAATAAATACCATCTGTTCCAGCAGATACTGCAAGCAAAGACCATATGTGGGGGAAACCCCACATATAAGACCTTGGTCAATGTAGGGTCAACCCTTCATATAATTGTCACTATCCAGCTCCCCTACTCCCCGGGGAGTTGGCCCCCATTTCCCCTTCATTCCTTACATTAAAAATCGGCCTTGTGCCTTACTTTCTAGGTGGGGGAGCAAATAAATACCATTTTCTTAGTCTTTTGGCCAAGATCAAAGTGTAGTATCTGTTCTTACTACATGCTCTACTTATGTTTGTAACTTTGTGATATAAAGTGGGGAATCACTTTTCTGTATTAATTTAATGTAAAATGATCACCCACTTTACAAGCAGTCAGTCTCAAAGCCATTCAAGTCATTCTCCAGATCATTCAAGTTGTTTTTGAAGGATTCCAGTTATTTTTTAAGCATTTAAGTCATTCTTAAGGTCATTCAATTCATCCTTAAGTTCATTAAAGTCATTTCTAAGTCATTTACTTTTTATTTATTTAAGTCATTTCAGCCCATTTTTCGGTCATTTTAGTTTATCTTTAATCCTACATTCACGCATTTATTCATTACACGAGAGCACGCGACTGATGGCTATCGGCCTTGTTAAAACAATCCATATAAGATGAGCACAACAAGCGAGTAGCAATCTGAGTGCATTGCGTTGTTTATGACGGTTTATTCGCTTTGTTCATGTTCCAAACAAATGATGAATGCGATACCTGTATTTTAGTACCTTCTAACCTAAAAAAAAAGGACAAATTCAAACAAAACAATTGAAAACAAAGGAGGTTTATCCTGTTGTTCGAAATCACTGACTATTGAGGCGTGGACCGACCTGCTTCTACTGACAGGAGAAGGGTATAGGCGAGTCACTGACGCCATAACCATTTTCTTCCGGTAGATAAAGCTCGTCAGACTTGGAAGGGAGTCCATCTAGTGCAAGGGTCGGCAACCTATGACCCGCGGGCCGGAGCCCACGAAGGCATTTTTACTGGCCTGATTACTAATGATTCTGTTTTTAACATGATAGATGATACTTGAATTCAACTAACTGAATTTGAATACTATGACCGCAAAATAACGACCAAAACCCAATCACCCCCACTCCTGCGTAAAAATTAAAAAAAAAACGTAAAACAAAAGCTATTCGATAATAGTCGATTTTACCGACTAACCGGTGACAAACATGAGACGAAGACAGCTTTAAAGGGACCATGTTGTCTCAGCCAGCTTTCTATTTCATTCCTCTAACGGAGACACTCCAACTTTTACATTTAAAAATGGATGGAATTTTTCAGTGGATCATGTTTTTACCTTATCATACCCCCCCATCTCTTTAAACAAGAAAATATCACTGATTATCTTTGCCGGACACGAGTTTTATATAATTATTTTTCAAATCTTAATTACTCTGTAAATAAACTGAATAAAATTAGAATGTTCTTAATATCGAAATATGATTCAAATGAAAATAATCAGTGCGCTTTATATTTACTTATATAAAAAGAAATAAATTCAGTGTAAGTGTCCAAGCTTACTTTGAGGGAGCAATATACTCTCAATTATTTATTTATGAGAGAAAAGGCTGTGTTGTCTTCTAATAATTCGCCAAATAACTACATATCTTTCATTGTGGATACCGTGATTCATTTTAATCATTTAAATTTATTTCTTTAAAATAAAACTCGGCTTATAAAAAAGATGTTTTAATCATATATTTTACCTTTGTAAAAAAATGTGTTGTGAGAACATCAACTAAGAAATAAAAATTAGAATGAGATTTTTTAAGCAGCATAGTCGGAAATCTCTAAACGTCGTCATTCTAAAGAAAATTGTGAAGGTGGATATAATGTACCCCCCCCAAAAAAAAAATTAAAAACAAAGAAAAGCAAAGAACATGTTTTTTTTTTTTTTTTTTTTTTTTCAGAGCAGGGTTTAATTTTTTTGGTACTTGTGCACTTTTGCCACCGTGCTGAAATAATAACGTTATTATTTTGAAAGCTATTCTTAATATGAAAAGGGGGGTTCTGGTGTTGCAAACCTGAGATAATTTGGTACAGAGGGGAATTTCTGCAGTCAAATTATTATATAGGAGATGAGAGAAGAGGCTGTGTTTTCTTCAAATAATTCACTAAATATCTTTATTTGTTAGAATTCATTATGGATATATTGGCTTATTTTAATCATTTAAATTGACTACTTTAAAGTAAAACGCAGCTTATAAATAAGATGTGTAATCATTATTTCGCCTTAGAAAAAATGCATTGTGAGAATATCAACTTAGAAAGAAAAATTATGTTCATTTCACATCATCCCAAACAAGGAGATCATAGGATTAGGAGCTGTTTATGAATGTAATCCAGGATTTGCGAAACTAATTTGTATCACGTTTTTGAAAGGTTGATAATTACTGTTATCTAATATTTTATCAGCATATTTTAAAATAAGATGTTCGTGGTTCTAGCTTTTCAATCGAAGTCACTCTTCACACAGTTAAGTAAAACTAATAGCCTTTCTATAAACTGTATAAACAATAAAACTGAGATCTTCTAACAATGCCCCCATAGACGAGAATTTCTCCTAATCATTACCTTACATTGTATTGCTTGCTCCTTTATGGTTCTTCACTGAAATCTTACCAGACCGAATAAAAGCCTTAAGCGTTTGATTTATACCTCAATAAAAAAGTAAAGATAAGACAAAACTGTTGAAGACAAAGGAGGTTTATTCTTTTGGTGCGTTTATTCTAAATCATTGCGCAGTGAATGAAAGTATAAAGAAATGTCGCTAATTACTGTTTAATACAAACTGTTGAAGACACACGAGGTTTATTCGCCTTATTATTATTTCAAAATTACAGACCACTGAGCTGGGGGGGGGGGACAGAGAGAGATCGATAATCACTGTTTAATCATATTTTATTAGGAATTTCAAAATAAGATCTTCACACTTCTAGGTTTCTAATAGAATTGACGATTTCTCGTTCGGCCGATGATAACTCGACTTTCTTCAAGTTTATCTTATCATACCCGGGAATATTTCTGTCGAACTGGGGAATCTGCACGGAATATCTACCAGAAGCCTATATTTAATCTATGGGAGAAAGATGCTCTCGTTCTGTGAGCCATGATCGACTATAAGTCTTAAGTAATTCACAAATGCATTCTTTGATAATTGAACGTCTAACGTTCAGAACGACTGAATTTCACCAAATACTTTTTCCACTACGCCACGGGTGCGCAAGAGTAGTTGTTCGTTGCGGAAATTCAGTGTATATTCCCGAGTTCGACAGAAAGATTTCCAAATTCGACAAGATACACCTGAAGAAGATCGGAGGTTACATCGAAACTGCGAAAATAACACTCAAGATGAGAACAGTAGTCTGAACAATCCAAATAATTGATTAATTACTCCTTATCTCAATGATTCCAGAGTTCGACAAAAAGATTCCCGAGTTCGGCAGAAAGCTTTCCAAGTTTGACAAGATACACCTGAAAGATATTTTATTTATTTATTTGCGGACTATTATCCTCACGACGTTTCACTACGCTTCGGCACACTATTCCTCTGCCCTTCGTCAGGTTGTTAACCGCGACGGGATAGGAATGCTGAATCTTCAGCTGTATCTTCAGTAATTACTGCTTTCCATAGTTGTTGTCGTCTAATCCTCCTCTGGCCGGCTTTGAGCAGGATTGAAACTGTTATCTTCAAATAATGCTTACCTGGAACTATAGAGATTCAACGTCTCTATCCACTGCGAAGTACGATCAAAGTTGGATTTTTTGGTCTTATTAAATCCAAATTATTTGTTATCTGATCTTCCATTATCGGGTCCGTACCGAATGGGATATATTATTTAATTATTGGAATTCTTTGAGACGAGTAATTTGTACATTTTATTTATTTATTTGTAGAATTTGAAGAAGTTCGGAAGTTACATCGACCGGAACGTTGTTAGAATAACATTAAAGTCGAGATAATTCAAATAATACATAGTATTCGAAACCCAAATAGGATCTCCTCCACACGAGAAATGGTGCACCATTTTTACTTGCCACTCCACGAGGGCAAAGTTAGACACATGGTCGGTTTTTAATGTTGGGAAAATCCAGCTTCCGAAAAAGGAGAGTTTTGATTTGAAGCAAAATAAAGTGTCTTAGTCTAAAAGGACTTCTCCTCCGCTGACTGAGGACAGAAAAGACTAAGTACAGCATCAGAACATATACTACACTTTGCTCCTTACCAAAAGACCAAGGATTCTTATCCTAGTAATGATATCTCAAGTAACAGTACTAAACTAAATACTCATTGGACTAGACGAATTCTAGTCCTGAAATCCGGTCAAACCAAGAAGAGACCATAAGAAAGATAAATTATAACATAGTTTAATCGTAAATTTTGGGAAATGAAAGATTATTCTCTTTTTAGTTATGCAAGATGAGGGTACGGATGAGAGTTTGAATGGCCACTACACACCATCTTCAACTGTCTTCGATTGACATAATGATATTTGTCCAACAGATAAACTGATAAAATCTTCAAAATAGCAATGTATTCGAAACCCAAATAAAATCCTCTTGACACGGCTCTGTAACGTTGTACACACGTAGACCCAACACGTTGTATGGAGTCTACGTCGCAATGAACACGGGACAAGTAATAACTCGACTCCTTTTTTTTTTGTAACAGCCACATTTATTTTCTCATTCTCTGCCACGCGTGTCTTCTCATTATGGCTGTGACGTTACCCACGTCTCTAACGTGCTCGTCTTCTCTGGCGCCTATCCCCTTGAATGTCCTCTCTAGCGTGCTTACTCTTCTTTTTCTATAATCTTATTCTTTTGTTACGGTGACGTCATTTCACACACGGTTCGGTATTTACATATAGC
Organism: Euprymna scolopes; assembly: GCF_053919585.1. Taxonomy (NCBI): domain Eukaryota; kingdom Metazoa; phylum Mollusca; class Cephalopoda; order Sepiida; family Sepiolidae; genus Euprymna; species Euprymna scolopes. Next base: position 90,329,877 of record NC_136505.1, read on the forward strand.
CGCCATACGCGCGTCCACGCTCTGTTACAGTTGTTCACGGGTTCATACGAGGAATGGTGTACTTTATCCTCATGATATTATTTCAAGTAATAGCAATAAGTTGAATTCTTCAATCGGTTGCTCGACTGAGTTTCACTATATGCTTCTCCTTTGCAAAATATTTACAATTTGGCCTTTTGGTCAAGATCAAAATGTAGTATCTGTTCTTCAGTTGCTGCACTTCCATTTCTTGTTCTCTTTCGGTGGAGGAGAAATCCTTCACGACTGAGAAAATTTTTTATTTTTGTACCCTTTCTCCACGTTAAAAATGACCCTGGTGTCTAACTCTGTCCCGTGGGGAGGCATAGTAAATAGGTACAACCATTGTCAGCAATTCCATTATTCTCTATCTCTGCCTAAAGACAAGCTAAAATTTCATGAGCAATGTTTTTTTCCTCCAAAGTAACTGCTCGTTTGTGCAACACAATACCGCAGAGCTGATTCCCAGCTTACTATAACATGGATATTTTCAAGTCCTACGTAAACAAGTTCTTGTTGAGCCGTCTTTTTAAATAATTAATTTCTACCCAATTTCCACCACAACTGATCATCACGGTGTCGTCTCACCTGACACTCATTAACATTTATCCTAGAGTGGTCTTCGGATCTTAATAATAATATAATGATCAGATGCCCTGGAAGAATGTAAAGTGGCTTGTGTTTATTTTACATTAGCCTCGTAACTCTCGCTTCCGTTATCTTTATCCTGTAGTTCACACATTCCATGAACAATATTTTTGACAAAAAGGGAGTGATTTCTGTTTTGGGGCAAGAATCTATCCATCTAACATTTATCATTGGCTAATTTTTGATTTTGAAGTGGTATTCAATTTTTGATCTTGCAGTGGTATTCAATTTTTTATTTTGAAGATGTATTCAATTTTTGATCTTGAAGTGGTATTCAATTTTTATCTTGAAGTGATATTCAATTTTTCATCTTGAAGTGGTATTCAATTTTTCATCTTGAAGTGGTATTCAATTTTTGATTTTGAAGTGGTATTCAAGTTTTGACCTTTAAGTGGTATTCAATTTTTGATTTTGAAGTGATATTCAATTTTTCATTTTGAAGTGACATTCAATTTTGGATCTTGAAGTGGTATTCAATTTTTGATTTTGAAGTGGTATTCAATTTTTGAGCTTGATGTGGTATTCAATTTTTGATTTTTAAGTGGTATTCAATTTTTGTATCTTGAAGTGGTATTCAATTTTTGATTTTGAAGTGATATTACATTTTTGATTTTGAAGTGGTATTCAATTTTTGATCTTGAAGTGGTATTCAATTTTTGATTTTGAAGATGTATTCAATTTTTGATCTTGAAGTGGTATTCAATTTTTGACCTTGAAGTGGTATTCAATTTTTGACCTTGAAGTGGTATCCAATTTTTGACCTTGAAGTGGTATTCAATTTTTGACCTTGAATTGGTATTCAATTTTTGATCTTGCAGTGGTATTCAATTTTTGATCTTGAAGTGATATTAAATTTTTGATCTTGAAGTGTTATTCAATTTTTGATTTTGAAGTGGTATTCAATTTTTGATTTTGAAGTGGTATTCAATTTTTGATCTTGAAGTGGTATTCAATTTTTGATCTTGAAGTGGTATTCAATTTTTGATTTTGAGGAGATATTCAATTTTTTATTTTGAAGTGGTATTCAATTTTTGATTTTGAAGTGAAATTCAATTTTTGATTTTGAAGTGGTATTCAATTTTTGACCTTGAAGTGGTATTCAATTTTTGATTTTGAGGAGATATTCAGTTTTTTATTTTGAAGTGGTATTCAATTTTTGATTTTGAAGTGATATTAAATTTTTGATTTTGAAGTGGTATTCAATTTTTGATCTTGAAGTGGTATCCAATTTGTGATCTTGAAGTGGTATTGAATTTTTCATCTTGAAGTGGTATTCAATTTTTCATCTTGAAGTGGTATTCAATTTTTGATTTTGAAGTGGTATTCAATTTTTGATCTTAAAGTGGTATTCAATTTTTTATTTTGAAGTGGTATTCAATTTTTGATCTTGAAGTGGTATTAAATTTTTGATGTTGAAGTGGTATTCAATTTTTGATCTTGCAGTGGTATTCAATTTTTTATTTTGAAGTAGTATTCAATTTTTGATCTTGAAGTGATATTTAATTTTTGATTTTGAAGTGATATTCAATTTTTCATTTTGAAGTGGTATTCAATTTTGGATCTTGAAGTGGTATTCAATTTTTGATTTTGAAGTGGTATTCAATTTTTGATCTTGAAGTGGTATTCAATTTTTGATCTTGAAGTGGTATTCAATTTTTGATCTTGAAGTGGTATTCAATTTTTGATTTTGAAGTGATATTCAATTTTTGATTTTGAAGTGATATTCAATTTTGGATTTTTAAGTGTTATTCAATTTTTGATCTTGAAGTGGTATTTAATTTTTGATTTTGAAGATGTATTCAATTTTTTATCTTGAAGTGGTATTCAATTTTTGACCTTGAAGTGGTATTCAATTTTTGATCTTGGAGGGATATTCAATTTTTGAGCTTGATGTGGTATTCAATTTTTGATTTTTAAGTTATATTCAATTTTTGATTTTGAAGTGGTATTCAATTTTTGACCTTGAAGTGGTATTCAATTTTTGACCTTGAAGTTGTATTCAATTTTGTATCTTGAAGTGGTATTCAATTTTTGACCTTGAAGTGGTATTCAATTTTTGATCTTGCAGTGGTATTCAATTTTTGATCTTGGAGGGATATTCAATTTTTGAGCTTGATGTGGTATTCAATTTTTGATTTTTAAGTTATATTCAATTTTTGATTTTGAAGTGGTATTCAATTTTTGACCTTGAAGTGGTATTCAATTTTGGATTTTGAAGTGGTATTTAATTTTTGATCTTAAAGTGGTATTCAATTTTGGATCTTAGAGTGGTATTCAATTTTTGATCTTGAAGTGGTATTCAATTTTTCATCTTAAAGTGATATTCAATTTTTGATTTTGAAGAGATATTTAATTTTTGATTTTGAAGTGGTATTCAATTTTGGATTTTGAAGTTATATTCAATTTTTGATTTTGAAGTGGTATTCAGTTTTTGATTTTGAAGTGATATTCAATTTTTGATCTTGAAGTGATATTCAATTTTTGACCTTGAAGTGGTATTCAATTTTTCATCTTGAAGTGGTATTCAATTTTTTACCTTGAAGTGGTATTCAATTTTTAATTTTGAAGTGGTATTCAATTTTTTACCTTGAAGTGGTATTCAATTTTTGATCTTTAAGTGGTATTCAATTTTTTATTTTGAAGTGGTATTCAATTTTTGATCTTGCAGTGGTATTCAATTTTTGATCTTGAAGTGGTATTCAATTTTTGACCTTGATGTTGTATTCAGTTTTTGATTTTTAAGTGGTATTCAATTTTTGATCTTGAAGTGGTATTCAATTTTTGATCTTGAAGTGGTATTCAATTTTTTTTATCTTGAAGTGGTATTCAATTTTTGATCTTGAAGTGGTATTCAATTTTTCATTTTGAAGTGGTATTCAATTTTTGATCTTGAAGTGATATCCAATTTTTGATTTTGAAGTGATATACAATTTTTGATTTTGTAGTGGTATACAATTTTTGATCTTGAAGTGGTATTCAATTTTTGATCTTGAAGTGGTATTCAATTTTTGATCTTGAAGTGGTATTCAATCTTTGACCTTGAAGTGGTATTCAATTTTTGACCTTGAAGTGGTATTCAATTTTTGATCTTGAAGTGGTATTCAATTTTTGATCTTGAAGTAGTATTTAATTTTTTATTTTGAAGTGGTATTCAATTTTTGATTTTGAAGTGGTATTCAATTTTTGATCTTAAAGTGGTATTCAATTTTTGATCTTGAAGTGCTATTCAATTTTTTATCTTGAAGTGGTATTCAATTTTTGACCTTGAAGTGGTATTCAATTTTTGATCTTGAAGTGGTATTCAATTTTTGATCTTGAAGTGGTATTCAATTTTTGATCTTGAAGTGGTATTCAATTTTTGATTTTGAAGTGATATTCAATTTTTGATCTTGAAGTGATATTCAATTTTTCATCTTGAAGTGGTATTCAATTTTTGATCTGTAAGTGGTATTCAATTTTTGATCTTGAAGTGGTATTCAATTTTTTATCCTGAAGTGGTATTCAATTTTAGATCTTTTAGTGATATTCAATTTTTGACCTTGAAGTGGTATTCAATTTTTGATCTTGAAGTGGTATTCAACCTTTTGCTCCTAGTGGCTTCGTGCATTGACTAGGGCGGTTTACATTAAAAAAAAACGAATCTTGCCAACCCACACACAAAAAAACACATACACACAAGATAAACATACTGAAGTGTTCAATCGAAAAAAAAAATAATAGTCTCCATTTCAGTAACTAAAAGCGGGAAAAATAATTGGATCATTCTACCGCTCCAGAAGGTATCTTACTCACTGTATAAAAACCAAAATACATCCTAAAATGGAGTACTATTGCCGCATCTGGAGAAGAGCTTCTCATAACACCCTTTCCAGTCTTGACAGGGTTCAAAACTGGTTTCGAAAACTAGTATGTGGTATCCTTTTCTTCTTGCAATTGCTTTCTCACAGAATAGACGTTGCGAACCTATCTCTGCTCTATCGTTATTTACGTGCAAGTGTTAAACTGAGTTTCAATCTATGTCCTCCATACAAAACATCCGCAACAAACACTCGTCTAGCTACAACCACTGCCAACAATTTCTTCACCTCTACATCTTTCCCTAAATCTAAAAGTTTCTTTTCAAGAACTGCCCGTTTGTGGAGATTTACGCTGCAGACCTGCTTTCATGCTGACTACAAAAGTGTTGTCTTTAAATCCGATGTAAACGTTTTTGTTGAATCGTCCCTTTAAATAATCAAATTTAACCCAATTTCCACCACTAACGATCAGTACGCCGTTGTTTCAGTGATCACCGTACACTTATTAACCGTTATCCTCGAGTGTCCTTCAGGCCTTTATAAGTCGTGAGTCCCTTGCAAAAAAAAGTCTCGATAATTTAAAAAAATCTTAAATGAACACTCAGATATATATATGAATTTACAAAGAAATTAATTTTAACACCAATGTAACATTACATACGTTTACGCACGTAAACCCAACACGTTGTAGCAGAATAAGTCGAAAGGAACATAAGACAAGTAATAACTTGACCCTTTTGTTTGTAACAACGTCATTTATTTTTTCGTTTTCCCGCCACGCGTGACTTTTCGTTACGGCTGTAACGTCATCAACTTCTCTAATGTGATCTCTCTCCTTTTTATAGTCTTTTTCTTTTTTCTTTACCGTGACATTATTTCGTACACGGCTCGATATTTGCATACGCGCTCTGTTACACCAGAAAAGAAACGCTTAATCTCTGAGGACTTACTGAAATAAAATATAAAAAAGCAAAATATTAAGGAATGTCCTAGTATCCGGAAACCAAACAACCTATTCAGCTAACACTGTCCAAGCACAGATGTTGAAATATAATTAAAAGGATATTTCCAAGTGAAAGTGAGGACAGAGATGAATAGACAGAGTTCGAACGCGGATCGTTGATTGCATATTCCGAGCCGGTAGCTCTTGAACTACCGCCATTTCCTAATGTTATTGCCAGTTGTCTATGCTCGATGGAATATTGTAAGTTATTATTGATTTTCTAGTCTGGCATTTTCTCCTCCGCCTTATTCTCGCCATTATCTCGACCTTTCAATCTGTGGCTGTCTTCCAGTAACGAATCTCGCGCCGGAAGGTTTTTTTTTCTTCTAGTCAAGATGCCATATTAACTAACAAGGATTCAAATGCTAGGAAAAGAAAGAAAGAAAGAAAGCAGACTTAAGAGCAACTGTGACGGCGTAATTGTAGATACCATCGTTTTTATACGAAAATAATTGTATCTCTTATTTAATAATAGCAGAGTTATCCAGAATTGTCTGGGTATCAAACAATCCGCTTTGTATTTGGATTTGAAATGTCTATGCTTATTTGGGGACAAAATTAAATGGAAAAACACATATGCTCGCGTGAGATTCGAACTATAACCTCTGTCTCTACGTTTAGCGTTCTAACCGATTGGGCCTCTGACTCAATTATCTCTCTCTCTCTCTCTCTTTCTCTCTTTCTCTCTCTTTCTCTCTCTCTCCCTCATTCTATCTTTCAAAACAGACAAATGAGGTGATTCTTTCTTTGTTGTAAAACCAGAACACGTTACATTTTTTCTGCCTTTCTCCCCTTCCTATTTTCTCTCCCCCTCTCTCTCTCTCTCTCTCTCTTCATCTATCTATCTCTATCTCTCTCCTTTATGCTTTCTTATCTCTATCTTTCTATACCTTTATCAGCCAAAGCTAACGAAAGAACGTACAGAAATAAAGCAAAAATTAGAAATCAATACTTTATAACGTTTGACCGTTTACTCTTCAGCCTTCTTTGTGTACTTTTTCGTCGAAGCCCGTAACTCTCTGGAAACTTCGAACTGAAATCAGAATTTAAGAGTTCAAATGCAAAACGCAATAAACTCAACATGTTTTAACTAAGGCATTAAATAATAAAAAAGACGAATATATTAAACCTACAATTTGACTGTATGATTATTTTCATTAAAAGCGAAAACAAAATATGTAAATGTGATTTAGGAGTTTCGTCAAATGTTGGAATACAATATATTTATAGTGATAGTTTCGTACTGGCAAATGTTGAAATGCAATACTTTTTGTAGTAATAGTATCGTATGATTAAATTTGGAAATTCAATACTTTTGTAGCAATAGTTTCGTATGGTCCAATTTGGAAATGCAATAATTTTGTAGTAATAGTTTCGTATGGTCAAATGTTGAAATGCAATATTTTTTGTAGTGATAATTTCGTATGGTCAGATGTTGAAATGCAATATTTTTTGTAGTGATAGTTTCGTATGCTCAAATGTTGAAATGCAATATTTTTATAGTGATAGTTTCGTATGGCCAAACGTTGAAATGCAATATTTTTAGAGTGATAGTTTCGTATTGCCAAATGTTGAAATGCAATATTTTTTGTAGTGATAGTTTCGTATGGTCAAATTTTGAAATGCAATATTTTTGTAGTGATAATTTCGTATGGTCAAATGTTGAAATGTAATAATTTTCAAAATGTCGTTTATCACGTTTTGAATTCGAACGTTTACATTTAATTGTCTGGCATAGATAGGTCTCATTCTACATTCAAATGCCAAAAATTGTATTTCTAGACATTTTTCACTATGTAGTTCAAATAATACAAATTGTCAATCCTGCAAAAATTAAAAAAGAAAATATTATTTTACACAGAGTTCAGAGTGAGAGTGCGAGACAATAGTTGATACTTTTCTAACAATATTAGCGGATAATTAAGCATAATCTGACAGGATTTTAATTTTCTATGTCTGATTCCATAGTCTTAGATGATATCCAGTCAACCAATCAATCATCCCCAATATATGCTATTAATATACAACATAATCATGTTGACACACAGATTCTCGTTAGATCACTGAAGTTAAGCAACAATAAGCCTGGTCAGTACGAGATGGGTGATCATTTGGGAATACCAGGCGCTGTATGTAGGAGGGCATCGGTATTTCTTTGCAAAAACTGCAGAAGACTAAAAAAAAAAAAAAAACTAACGCTGTTATCTCCACTGACCGAGACATAGGTGGGGCGGCTTGCGGATTTTTTGGAGAAAGCCAGTTTACCCTGTTTAAGTTAGATGCAGTATTTTAAAATATATATTCTTAGCAGAGTTATTCGGCGTCGTTAGCGATGTTAATTTCTGTAAGTTGCGTACATTACAAAAATAAAATAATAAAAACTAAACAATCAACTGAATATTTTAATCTGGAATGTTAAAGTTCACTTTCGGACACAATTAGAGTAAAAATATCTCTGCTCCGGCTGACGCTCGAACTTATAACCTCTGTCTCCATGTACAACGCGCCAACTGATTGAACCATCTAATCAATTCCTTTGTCAATGCAGTGTTTGATTGGCCTTTTACGAGTTTCAGATAGCGAAGGTTGTGCGAGGATGACGTCTTAATAGGAAAATGAGTTAAAAGCAGAATTCGAGAAATCACGTGACTCATCAGAGCGAGAGATAGATAGATAGATAGATAGAGAGAGAGAGAGAGAGAGAGAGAGAGAGAGAGAGAGAGAGAGGACACCCCTTTTTATCTTACCGAAAACCAAACTGAAAAGACAAATTCGCAGCTGTCTCGATTAGACCTGTTAAGAAGAGTGAGGAAGATGGCTTACAGTGTCGTTAAAAGTTGGTCTGTCTATATATAGATTATCCGTATCCCTCTCATTCTCTCTTTTTCTATTTCGCTCTCTCTATTTTTCTCTCTTTCACTCTCTCTGTCACTTTTTGTGTCTTTCCCTTTTTTTTCTCGCACACATGTACATACGCACATTATCAAATGTTGGTTAAAGCCAGAGAGTGGTGATAGATGGCATTTATTATGTCTGTCCATCTCAAGAAATGGACAAATAATTTTCCTTTCATATATTAAAACGAAAACATGCGACATATATCCTGTCTTCTCCCACTCTCTCTCACTTTCTCTCTCTCTCTCTCTCTCTCTCTCTCTCTCTCTCTCTCACGCTCGCTCTCTTTGCTTCCATTTCTATATCCTTATCAGTCATAGGCGTTTAAGTCAAGATTGTCTGCTTGGTTCTGACTTCCGGCTTCTTCTTCACAAACGGTAGCAAGCAAGATAAAGTCTCTTCTTATCGATAATTATCTTGCTCTTAGATACCGTGAACTTCCCATTTCTCTTATGTTTAAATGGTATTCTTGTTCGCTTGACCATATCTAATTATCTAACTAAATGAATAGAAAATACCGGAAGTAAAAAAGAGCAGGCAATCTTGAATATAACACAACGAAAGAACGTACAGAAAGAAAGCTAAAATAAAAAAATTCCTAGGTGAATACATAATGGTATTTTTCTCATTCCTTTTTCTGGTGTTCAATGGCAAAGTAAAAATACAACTGAATTAGGGAGTGAACATTCTTCCTCACTCTCAATTTCTTTATTCATGACCAAAAATAATAAAATCTAACAAATCTAACAAATCTAACAAATAAATAGTTTACAGAATTAACGAAAAACTAACCAATATTGTAATTTGAAATGTCTAAGTTCATTTAGAGATAAAACCAACATAAAATAATTATTTTGCAAGTATAGTTCGAACACACAACATCTGCCAGTAAGTATGGCCCAGTAACCGATTGATTTTCATAGCAATAATAACAGTAATAAAATAAATACACTTTTTTGGATCACCCTGTATAAGAATGGTGTATATGTAACGTAGTACACGTTTACACATGTATTGACATGTAGACACTTGGGATCCAACACGTTGTAGCAGAGTACGTCGCAAGGAACAGAAGACAAGTAATAACTCGACTCACTTTTTTCCGTTGTAACAACGACATTAATTTCTGGGTACTTTACTGAATAAAACATCATCCTGATCTTAATCCGTCCCACTAACCGCTGTCCTCTCGAATGTGATCATGATCATCATTCTCTCGGACGTGAATACGATTGTGATCATCTCGAACGTGATCATCGGTTTGTGCACACATTCTTTTTATAGTCTTTCTCTTTTTCCATGCTGTGACGTCACTTTGCACACGGCTCGGCATTTGCATACAACCGCCATACAAACGTCTGTGTATAATTTCCTATGTAATAATTTGTTCTAAGGGTTGAATTTAGAAAAAGTCTAAAAAAGGGGAATATCCGAAGAAGCTAAACAGCAAATAATAACATACATGTATTAAAAAATAACTCCTAGACTTTAAAAGACATTCACAACATCTTATTTTTAAATAGACAATCAAGTAAAACACACTTTTAAGGTGGCTAATTAATAATTAATAAAAATAAATTAGTTGTATTAAAGAATAAAAACATACCATGCTGACTTACCAATCTGTTAATATTGTAATTCGAAATGCCTGTGTTATTTTAGGGACAATATTCGTGAAACTCCTGTCGATTTCGACGTATAGGGTTTGCCACAACAACTAAGTTGTTCAGAAATCCACATAGATAATTTGTTTATTGTAGTGAAGGCTTCGTGCAAAAGCAACCATGCAATGGTGGCCACAAGGCAGAGAGGACAGTAGACATCAGTTTTTTTTCCTCCTCCTAGATGCATATCTTAACGATGACTGAACGTGCATCTCTCCGAGTAGATTAAACGCACCCCAGATAACAAACTGGAAATTTCTACGTCCCGCCGTAGTATATAAAGCGCATAGCATTCCCAAATAGTCACCCATATGGTATTGGCCAGGCTCATCGTTGCTTAACTTCGGTGATCTGGCAACAACCGGTGTGTCAGCGTGATTAAGTTGGACAATATTATTAAAAAAAAAAATCTGCTTCTGGTAAGGTTTGAACACACAACCTCCGCCGACCGATTGACCTCCAAGGGAAAGTATGAAATGATGAAGCTAATAATGATATAAACCCACACACACAAATACACACATGCACACACATATACACATACTCCCTCCTTCTCTCTCTCTCTCTCTCTCTCTCTCTCTCTCTCTCTATATATATATATATATATATATATATATATATATATATATATATATATATATTTTTAGAGCTTATTTATAGTAAATGTCTGTTAACCAAAGGCAACAGATTAAAGAAGTGAAAAAAAAACTAAAAGAAAAAAAAATCAAAGCTTCCTTTTTAATCAGTCAAAAAATTATTCAATTAAACTCGGTGATAAGGGTGGTTATATGAGGACTTTTAACTCTGAGAGTAAGAAATCCTTCGCTTTCCTTTATTTATGTCTAATAAGAAATAGCATTGAATTGATCACAATAGCTACAATCGCTGTCAATAGATTCCGTTTCGCTCTCTCTCTCTCTCTCTCTCTCTCTCTCTCTCTCTCTCTCTATCTATCTATCTATCTATCTTTCTCCCTCTTTCTACTGAAAATTAAACGAAACTTCCTTGAGCAAAGTCTTTTCCCTAGAACTGCCTTACTAGGGAACACAATACCGCAAATATGCTTCCCAATTGACTAAAACATGTTAAATGTAAACAAATTCTTGTTAATCCACCCTCTTAAATAATCAAATTCTGTCCAATCATTATGACAGTCCACCTGGCACTATATCTTCGAGTGGCTTTTGGGCCTTGATAAGTAGTGACACAAAAAATTTTAATATTAAAATCTTATATTCATTCTAATTTATGATGCCTTTTATATATGACATATTGACAATCGAACGTTTTCTATCGTTATTTTTATGGCAAGTACTCGACTGAACTCCAATCTATGGTTTCCTTTTGCCAAACTTTAAAAAAACACTTGATTAGCTACAACTACTATAAACGACTTCCACCACTCTCTATCTGTGCCTAAAACTAAACGCAGATTCTATTAAAGTTTCTTTCCTAGAACTGCCTGCCAATGGAACACTGTCCCGCTGGTCTGCTTTCCGGTTGAATACAACATGGTAGCTTTCAAATCTAATGTAAACTAATTCTTGTTGAGACGTCCCTATAAATGATCAAATTCTACCCAATTTACGTCATTAACGATTACTATACCTTACATTCATTAACCCTTATCCTCGAGTGGCCTTCGGGCCTTGATAAATGGTGACGCCCAAGTAAAAAAAAAATCATGCATAGTAGTTAACAGCCAAAAAAATACAAAACAAACAAGATATGTAACAAATAATTTTTAACAAATACTTTGTGGGATCTTGCTTCCTTGATAAACGGAAATTGCCTGTTGTACAAGTTTTGAAGAACGCTGGTGATAGAATTGACTCTCAAAATTATTATTTTACTCTTATTTATTTTATTTTTTTAATTCTTTGAGATGCGGCTTCATAGTTTGTGTATTCATTATTTTACAAAGTGTTATTCTATCGTCATAGCTGTTAGTGTTTCACCACGTTACGGCCAACGCATCCTCTGACCTTCTTCAGATGTTTACCGCGACGGGATAGGAATGCTGAGTCTTGTAAGTGTATCCTCAGTAATTACTGCCTTCCATAGTTGTTGTTGTCGTCTCACCACGTTTTGGCCTACTAATCCTTTGGTCTGCTTTTGGTAGGATTGAAACTGCTTATCTTCAGGCAATGCTCATCTGGAACCATAGAGACAACGCCTCTATCCATTACGCTAGGGGCACCGAAAGGAGATCAAGGTCAGATTTCCTGATCTTTTAAATTCAATTTTGTGTTCTTATCTGATCTTCCGTTGTTGGGTCCATACAATATGGTATTATATATTATTTTGATGTATTTATTTATTTATTTATTTATTTATTCCTTGAGATGAGACTTCATAATTTGTGTATTAATTATTTTTCCTTTCTCGTCGCGGTAAGCCACCTGAAGAAGGCCAGAGGATAAGTTGGCCAAAACGTGGGGAAACAACAACTATGAAGATGAGGATAACAGTTTGCAAAAATAATGAATACACAAGTCTAGAGATAGTTTCCAACATCGAAAATGCTGAACTTCTTTCTGATTAACAATGTGATTTCGTCCGTCGAAACGAGGAAGACCATCTGACCATCATATAAATGAAGGATGACACTCGCTTGGAGTTTGATTAAAATGAAACTGGTTTACGCACACTCTCTTGTCCCAACCGGCTTGATCGAGCGGCAGAACATGGTCGAGATGGCTGGAAGCTATGTGGGATGCAGAAATGTCGACATTCATCTGGTATTGGCCAGACTTAACATGGCTGGACTCCAGTGAAATAACGTGAATCAGTGTATTAACGTTATCCTACCGTATTAATCAACAGTAATAATTTAGGTAATCCAGTTCTATTGCGGATATCATAATGATCATCTCTGAACATTATACAAGTATATTAACGGACATCTCTGAACGTATATACGTATACAACATGAACAACGTAGGTAAAGATAGGCCGGTAGCTCTTTATACATATACGTTCTTTGACAACGTCTGGCGTAAAGATCTTCACAAGAAAATTAATTTGTACGGCTTTACTGAACTATACTCAGATCCTTATGAGTTTTTTTTTTTTTTTTTTTTTTAATATCCAAGTCGTACTCAATGGCCGGATATCTAAACAACAGTACATTAATGTGGGTGCACCCCGGAGATAGAATTTTGGATCTATATAATTCCCGATTTCATAAACGATTTCCCTTATGCAATTGCGTTCGAGATGGGTATATTTGTTGCTGATGTTGCGTTCTAATCTCAAATGAAGGCAAATCGAACGCACACATATACAAAGCAATGGTTGAATTTTTAGAAAACGGTCGTCAATATATAGTAGAATGGATTACCATCCATTCTACTATACTACATTTAATGCTACTAAGGCAAAGCTTTTCTGTTTACTATTCGCATCTTAATCAGACCCAGTTTCGTATAAATTTTTTATTTACATTTTACGATATATTTGTTCATTTTTTTCCATTCCTATGTTATTTCTTAATGCAAAGCTATAATTAAAAAGTTAATATAAATAATATTACAATTTATTTTCATCCCATACTGGTTTTATAAATAATTCAAATGTTAAATCTATCTTTTCAAGTCTTATTTTAATAAACATTTTATTTTTAACTTCTATTCATTACTATTCCGTATCATTCGGTGTAAAGGGACATAACTCGATTTTGCCTTTATTTGTCAATTTATAATTTGATCGAAATTTCTATGTATTCTTACTGTAATATTTTTACTTTTGTATTTATTAATCTGATTTACTTAATTTTAAACTGTAGTTCTAAAACTATTCTATTTATAGCAGTCTAGGTTCAATTTCTCATTTAGTTTTCTTCAAACTAATATGCTGATTTAGTCTATTTTAATCCATCATAATCTGTTTGTTTCAATATTTGGCACTTACTTGATATTTGATTTTTTGTGCTATTAAAATGTCATATGTGTTAGTTTATTCTGTTTCGCTTATTTGGATTACAATTAGTTTATTTTTGTTAAGTTAATGATTTATTTATTGCATCATCCTAAAATCTTCGTATTAAATTTAATATTATTTTAGAACACATATACTTCACTATCAATATATTCCTTGCATTTTTTCTTTTAATTAAAACGTGTTCTTTTAATCAAGATCTTAGCTGTGATATAATAGCAATTTACTTATATGTAGAGAGCTTTATATAACATCTAACTTTGTTTAAATTTTCCTCTTCAGAATTCACTATGTGGTATGACCCAAGTAAACATATATTAAATCTTTTTGATTAACTACGTTTTTATATTCTGGCTTTATCTACTATTGACGATTTTAATTTAAATTCTATTTTATTCTTAACCCAATCACCTAATGCACTCGTGTTTCTCATCTTATTTTTAATATTCATTTTTGTCCTATCTTCATTCCGATTATCTTCTTTTTCTTGTCTAATGTTAAATGATGCAACATAGTTTCGGTATCTGTCCTTAAAATTACAATCAGTTCCCCCTATGTATATCTTTTAAAATCACCTTATTATTCACGTCAACTTAACATTTGTATACAATATATGAAATTAAGCAATTGCCCTTCAATGGACATTCATTGGGTATTCTACAGTTACATTTTTTTTTTTCAATATCTAATTCTATTATTTTTCACTATTTTGTAAATTTTACCATTATTTGAAATTATTACAGTTTTACTTAGATTGGCAGCGGTTGAGAATGAAGGCTTTACTGTGTTCTTATTACTTATTTTACTAAATCCATTTTCTGGATGAAGTTCTTATCAATTATATATATATATTTAGCGAGTGTTAAAAACACATTTATTTTTCAAAAAGGAAACAAACGAAGTGGATTGTCCTTAATCCGTGGGGTTTCGAAAGAAATACTTTCCTTCTCATCTCCCTCTCTCTCTCTCTCTCTCTCTCTCTCTATATATATATATATATATATATATATATATATATATATATTTCAGAATATATATATATATATATTTCAGAATATATATGTATATATATATATTTCATAATATATATATATCATAATATATATATATATATTTCAGAATATATATGTATATATATATATTTCATAATATATATATATCATAATATATATATATATATTTCAGAATATATATATATATATATATATATTTCAGAATATATATATATATATATATTTCAGAATATATATATATATATATATATTTCAAAATATATATATATATATATTTCTGAAAGAATCCAATTTACCAACTTAACACAACTAATGATTACTACGATATTATCCCATTGACAAATTGAAATTATTGTGTTTATTAACGAGTGCTCGGTGAATGAGCAGAGTGTGTTTATAATGTTTATTTATACAAACATTATTGGCTACATATGTGCATACATGTTTTTGTAGCGATCACTAGTCAGAAATGACCACATCATCAGGCTAGCAGATCGAAAGCCGATTTTCGATCTCCTAGCCTGGTGACATGGCTAGAGATCGCTACTGAAATATGCGTGCATGTTATATTATGAGTCAAACGATCTTTACTAAATTAATCGAGGGTGTATAATATTTATCATCAAATCAAATTAAATATGTATGTTGTATTGAATAGAGAGAGCTGGGTATATATAAATCTGTGACGTCTCGTGATATGTTCATATGGTGTAAAATTGTTTGTTGGGACGTTTCTGAAATTTTTAGATGAGGATTGGTTATTCGTATTATTTGGATTCATCGGACTATGTTCTCATCTTGAGTATGATTTTCACAACGTTTCGCTCGATGTAACCTCCGGCCTTCTTTAGGTATATCTTGTCGAACTCGGGCATGTTTCTGTTAAACTCGGGAATTTGGATGGAATTTCGAGCGGAAGCTTTTATTTACTTCATGGAGATAGTACAAGTAGTTGAAGGTTGAAGGCTCACCCCCCACCCCCACCCCCCAGTGTGGGCGACCGAAAAATACAATTGCGAATTTCTTAGGACCTTTATCCAGTCATGGCTGACAAAACAAGAGCATGTTACCCCTGTGAACCCAAATAATACAAACGGTTTGTTGTATAAACAGAAAATGGTCGTTTATATATATATATATATATATATATATATATATATATATATATATATATATGTATGTATGTATGTATGTATATATATAAACGACCCTTTTCTGTTTATTTCAATGCATTAACCTACAAAATTTATTGTATATTTTGCAAACCTCTTTTCTCCGATGAGAAAAATTGTATTTTCCGAAACTCCGCGGAATAAGGTCTTTCAAGTTTATTTGTACTCCTTGTGGAATAATTAAACTTTCGTATACCTTCCTTAGAGGTTTATTATGTTTTCTTGAAAATTTGAATAAATTTTCATTAATAAATTTTTTCTATTTTATATATATATATATATATATATATATATATATATATATATATATATATATATATATATACTAGCATTTAAGCCCGATGTTGCCCGGGTGTTTGGAGGTGTATGTTGAGCAAAAAAAAAAAAAAAAAAAGCGGTCAATTTTTTTTTTACTTGACCCCTATTATGACCCCTTATCATTTATTGTTTTGGGCGCTAATCAAGTTATTAAGTTAGATCCATGTCAAAGGAACCTATATCTAAAATTTCAAGTGTGTAGACCCAAAATTGTCGGAGGAGTTTGGTAGAGTTCTCAAAGGTCAAATCGTTGAACTTTGACCCCTTAATCGCCAAATTTCTGGCCGAAAACCGATCACAAAGATTTTCCCAGATCTCAGTACCCTGTATATCAAATTTCGAGTCTGTAGACTAAAAATTGACAGAGTTATTGCGTAGGAAAATGTACACAGACACAGACACTTTCACACACACACACACACACACACACACACACACACACACACACACACACATATATATATAACTACTTCATTTACTCACATAAATTTAATATACGAAAGTATAGATTTATGCGTAAACTTTAAGTATTTACTTCAAAAGTGCTCAATACGTAGGTAGAGCTAGTTAGTGATTTATAAAATATATATGATTTGTAGTCATCGACATACAGTCCTGTTTGTTGTATCACAACTCATCAGTGCCGCTGGCGCTATACTAGCACCTCTCCCAAGCCAAGGATTGAACAGTCGTGTTGACAGTCGGCAGTTCTCCCACTCGACCACGCAAGTGATGCCCGCAAATAACCTGCCCGAATGTCTATTTAAACAAACATCCGTCCACCAGTCCACCACTCATACAGTGCTCAAGCCGCCTGTTTGTAAACAAACAACCCGCGAGCTTCGCATTTTTCAGCCAATTAAATAGCGGGTGAGATTATTTACGACAGTGCTCTACCCAAAGAGGGGGGGGCTTAAAATATATACACGCCAATGACAAACAGAGTCTGTTTAAAAAAAAAACACAATACCTTTATTTAACACATTCACCACACAGTCGGGGGGTCGACCCATCCTTGGCTTGGAAAGCTGCACGCCCTTTGATTACATCTCTCTATCTGCTGGATTTCGTTTGATGATAAACATTATACACGCAGACTTATTCGTCGGATAGGCTCGAAAACTTGGACTGACTCAAAATCTCGATCAGCTAGCTGTGACGTCATTCGCCAAAGAACACGTATACTTTAACTCGTCAGCTGTCAGAGATCAACATTTCTAAACTAGTGTTTACTTTGTTGTTGTTGTTGTTGTTGTTGTTAACGTCCTTCTGTTTTAGATAGGCGATGGCGAATCGCGCCTGAAGGTTGTCATGGCAACTGTTGCTGTGACTGTTGTTCATACTCACAACTATCAACATTTTTATTTTTTAAGAACTTTTAAAAAGAATGTTGATTTTTTTTCTAAAATTCTTATCTAACTATTTTTCCAAAATATAATTTTGAAACCTGACAAATTATATTCTGATATAACCATGACAATCGATAACGAGACCAGAGTGCTCTATACGACATGCACAGACGTAGCCAATGATGTTTGTATGAATAAACACACACACACACACACACACACACACACACACACACACGCACGCACGCACGCACGCACACACACACACACACACACACACACACACACACACATATATATATATTTTTCATTTATTTGGCAATTTATAACTACAATATATTACGGTTTCACTTAATGCCTAAACTAGAAAATTCTAGCATTGCTACAAATATAATTTGCTGATTTCTTTATGTCTTCTGATGAGAAGAAGAATAATTGAAACTCCGCGGAATAAAGACTTTGTAAATTGTTTTTGGAGTATTCAGTCGAACAATAAATGTTGATCGTATATATATATATATATATATATATATATATATATATATATATATATATATATATATATATATATATATATATATATATATATAAATTGTGGCTTCCTTCAGTCTTGATAGACTATGGATACCCACTGTAAGGGTGCCTGCGCGTGAGATTTTTGTGGCAAGAGTTGCGCAGTCTCCAACCACGCCTCTATTGAGTCAACAGTATTGCATACCAGTGGCAAGTAGAGGTACAAGACGACTGGAAACAATGCCGAGATAAGCGGAGAGTACATACAGCGCCAAGAATTCACAAATAACTTTGGTGATTTAACGGGAACCAGTGTGTTAACTTGATTATGCTGTACAAATAGGAAGATAGTCATCAATAAACATGTTTCAATGTATCGCAGCTTTTCCGTGCGACTAGATGCTGAAGTTTTCTTGTTTTTTTCTTTTTGTTTTTTTTTTGGGTTTTTTTTGTTGTTGTTGTTCATTTTTTTTTTTTTTTTTCACAAACTTGAACCTCGAGCGTCAGATCACATGCGATGATGATAATCAGCGTCAGGCATCTTATCCCTTATCCTGCGGCACTCGCTATCTAGAATAAGAGAAATAATGGCGCTTACGTTTTTTTTTTTTTTTTTTTTTTTTTTTTTTTTTTTTTTTACGTTCAACTCTACCGGAAGAGTAGTGAAGTCTATTCTATATAAAACAGTAACGCTTTACGCTAACCTGTCATTTCTCCAAGTACGGTACCGTGTTCGCACGCGCGTGTGCTGGCGAGCGCATACTCGTTTATAATGACGTTAATTTGTAAATGTAACCTTTCAATGATTTAGTAGCAGTAATAGCAGCAGCAGTAGTAGTAGTAGTAGCAGTAGTAGTAAATCTGTATTAGTCGATCTTAATTCAAACTAAATATTCGCTTCTCTCTCTACGTTGAGAATATCTCGTATGAATCGACCACGATTTTCGGTTATGGAATTATTCCGTGTCTATTTATAGCTTCAATAGAAGCAGCAGCAACAACAGACGCACTGCAGTAGAACAGTATATGCCTGGGGAGCATATACGTGCAGACCGGAAGTGGCAATCTCACCGATTATTAAACTATAATACAGCGTTGTTTGACTTATTGAAATCGATGCGCTTTCTGGCGTATAAACGATGATACGCATACATGCGCATTTCTTCCGAGCGTCTATTCTCAATGCTTTCTATACTCATGTATTGATGGATACTGGGCGCTTAGAGATGCATCTAAGAGCAACTTTGCATAAACAGCTTTACAATATATGCTCTGTGTGTTAGTCGGTCGGTCGGTCGGTCGGTCGGGCTTAAGTTTGTTTTTGTTTTTTGTCTGTGAATACAATTTTTAATATGTTTACGCAACTCTGTTGGAACATCCGGCGACATATCATATGAATTTTTTTTCATGAAAGTCGTTCTAAACGAGATTTGAAACAAAAAGAACGAAATATGCTTAGCGTAAAGACAGGTGATATCTGTTGATATTAGTTTTAAAAAAAAAAAGAAAAAAAAACTAAGATTATGTGGAAAAAAAATTCTGTTAGTAAGAAGAATCCCGATGAATAAATAATCCCACTACACACAAAAAAAGATGCAGTTTTAGTAAAAAGAAAAAAGACAAGAAAATAAACCAAAGGTGCACATGCACACTTCACATGAACGTGAAAACCCTGCTTTCCATTTGTAGATGCACTTCTACAAAAAAAAAAAAGAAAAGAAAGAAAAAAACGAAACCAAAATTATAAAATTCTTTAAGGATAATATATTGTGTGCGTGTGTATATATATATATATATATATATATATATATATATATATATATATATATATGTTAAATGAAATAATCCATTTTTTTGCTGAGCCCGTCTATTTTAAATGAAACAATCCATTTTTTTGCTGAGCCCTTCTATTTTAAATGAAATAATCCAATTTTTTGCTGAGCCCTTCTATTTTAAATGAAACAATCCATTTTTTTGCTGAGCTCTTCTATTTTAAATGAAATAATCCAGTTTTTTGCTGAGCCCTCCTATTTTAAATGAAATAATCCATTTTTTTGCTGAGCCCTTCTATTTAAATGAAATAATCCATTTTTTTGCTGAGCCCTTCTATTTTAAATGAAAAAATCCATTTTTTTGCTAAGCCCTTCTATTTTAAATGAAATAATCCATTTTTTTGCTGAGCCCTTCTATGTTGAATAAAATAATCCGGTTTTTTGCTGAGCCCTTCTATTTTAAATGAAATAATCCAGTTTTTGCTGAGCCCTTCTATTTTAAATGAAATAATCCGTTTTTTTGATGAGCCCTTCTATTTTAAATGAAATAATCCAGTTTTTGCTGAGCCCTTCTATTTTAAATGAAATAATCCAATTTTTTGCTGAACCCTTCCATTTTAAATGAAATAATCCAGTTTTTTTGCTGAGCCCTTCTATGTTAAATGAAATAATCCGGTTTTTTGATGAGCCGATCTATTTTAAATGAAATAATCCGGTTTTTTGCTGAGCCCTTCTATTTTAAATGAAATAATCCAGTTTTTTGCTGAGCCCTTCTATTTTAAATGAAATAATCCAGTTTTTTGCTGAGCCCTTCTATTTTAAATGAAATAATCCGGTTTTTTGCTGAGCCCTTCTATGTTAAATGAAATAATCCAGTTTTTGCTGAGCCCTTCTATTTTAAATGAAATAATCCATTTTTTTGCTGAGCCCTTCTATTTTAAATGAAATAATCCAGTTTTTTGCTGAGCCCTTCTATGTTAAATGAAATAATCTAGTTTTTTGCTGAGCCCTTCTATTTTAAATAAAATAATCCGGTTTTTTGCTGAGCCCGTCTATTTTAAATGAAATAATCCATTTTTTTGCTGAGCCCTTCTATTTTAAATGAAACAATCCATTTTTTTGCTGAGCCCTACTATTTTAAATGAACTAATCCATTTTTTTGCTGAGCCCTTCTATTTTAAATGAAATAATCCATTTTTTGCTGAGCCCTTCTATTTTAAATGAAATAATCCATTTTTTTCCTGAGCCCTTCGATGTTAAATGAAATAATCCGGTTTTTTGCTGAGCCCTTCTATGTTAAATGAAATAATCCGGTTTTTTGCTGAGCCCTTCTATTTTAAATGAAATAATCCAGTTTTTTGCTGAGCCCTTCTATTTTAAATGAAATAATCCAGTTTTTTTGCTGAGCCCTTCTATTTTAAATGAAATAATCCATTTTTTTGCTGAGCCCTTCTATTTTAAATGAAATAATCCATTTTTTTGCTGAGCCCTTCTATTTGAAATGAAACAATCATTTTTTTTGCTGAACCCTTCTATTTTAAATGAAATAATCCGGTTTTTTGCTGAGCCCTTCTATTTTAAATGAAATAATCCGGTTTTTTGCTGACCCCTTCTATTTTAAATGAAATAATCCAGTTTTTTGCTGAGCCCTTCTATTTTAAATGAAATAATCCATTTTTTTGCTGAGCCCTTCTATTTTAAATGAAATAATCCAGTTTTTTGCTGAGCCCTTCTATTTTAAATGAAACAATCCATTTTTTTTGCTGAGACCTACTTTTTTTTTTTTTTTTTTTTATTACATTTACACCCAAAACAAGGCAAATTGCCACTTTGGTGTAGGGGGCTACTATCAGGGGCAACAACTACTGGGGTACTATGTAGGGATTTGGGCAGCAAGGTGTCAGTTCACGTTACACTTGAACTTCTGCATGTCAGTACTGTTGGGGAAGCAGGGACCTGGAATGGAATTCCAGAGTCTTGCGGTTCTGGGGAAGAAACTATTGGAGTAAAAAGATCTTTTACATCTAGGGACCGCTACAGTGTGGGGGTGGGATCTAGTAGCCTGTCGGGTTTGTCGAGGGTGCTCGCGTCGTGGGGGCACAAGTGATTGCAGTTCGTCAGAGCATTCACCACTAAAATACTTGTAGAAAAGGCAGAGGGATGCAACATTTCGTCGATGGGACAGAGGCTGAAGCTTAGATGCCAGTTCAGGGCCTATCAGGTTTGCGACTCTCTTTTGAACCTTGTCAAGGAGCGAGAGACTAGTAGCAGATGCACCAGCCCAGATGTGGCAGCAATACTCCATACATGGGCGAATGGTGGCCTTATAGAGGTACAGGATACTTTTGGGTGTTAGTAGTTTTCTAGCACGGTAGAGAGAGCCTACCTTTCTTGCAGCGGCCCTGGCAATGCCTTCAATGTAATTGTTCCAACTCATGTTTCCTGTGAACGTTAGGCCAAGGAGTTTGAAAGATGGACTCTCAGATAAAGAGTCGTTGGCCATTGCTATGGGTGGTAGAGAGGGTTTCTTGTAATTATTGAATGAGACTAGTTTAGTCTTGGCAGCATTGAACGCGACCAACCACTTTTGTCCCCATTCCACTACAGATTGGAGGTCTTCCTCTAGTGTTTCTGCCATTTCTTTAGAAATGTGTTCATTCGTCTTCCTGTCGTGCCTGCCATAGAGTGTAGTGTCATCAGCATATATACCCATCTCAGAGGCAATGTTGTCGGGGAGGTCATTTATGAATATCAGGAACAATAGAGGTCCAAGGATAGAACCCTGGGGCACTCCCGCATTTATATCATATTGTTTAGATGTGCGACCGTCGAGGACTACCTGGATTTTTCTCTTATCTAAGAAGGATTTAATTATGTTAAGTATTCTACCAGTGATACCGTATGATCTGATTTTACTGAGGAGACCCTCATGCCATACCCTGTCAAAAGCCTTAGATATATCTAGAGCTACCGCTCTTCCTTCCCCCGCTTTGTCTAGTGAATGGTATATACGTTCAGAGATCACAGTGAGGATGTCTGCTGTGGAACGGGCTTGTCTAAATCCATATTGTTTGTCAGTCAGTAGTTTAGCATCTGTAAGATGATGGACTAGAGCATGGTTAATTATGGTCTCAAATATTTTGGCAAAAAGTGGGAGGAGGCTAATGGGGCGATAATTTGATGGGTCTGTCCTTTCGCCAGAATTCTTGAATACTGGTACAACAGAAGCAGTTTTCCAACAGCCCGGAAAGCAGGCTTCATTAAGACATTTGTTGTAGAGTTTGGAGATAACTGGAGCTACTTCGGCTGAGCACTTTTTTAATAGCACAGCTGGGATAAGATCGGGTCCACATGCTTTTGAGGTGTCAAGGTTTTTTATGATAGCATGCACCTGAGCAGGGGTGGTTTTCAGATCGTCTAGTGTGGCGTCTGTCCGCATAGGAAAGTCAGGTAGGGGGTGGTTGGAAGGGCCCAGTGTGGAGTTTGAGGCAAACCGACTGGCAAGCATGTTAACCTTCTCGGTTGCTGAGGAGACACCTCCATGATTGTTGGTTTGTGGGGGAATTGTTGATTGCCTATTATTTACTACACTGTTGTAGATTTTCCAGAAGTCTCTAGTTCCTAGTTTTTGTGCTTCGATGCGCTTTTTAGTGGTTTCCGTAAATTCTCTCTTAGCTGTCGCTATTTCTTTCTTAAGGTTATTTCTAGCTTCTATATACTTCAGTCTGTTTGAACTGGACTTATGTCGGTTAAACCTACGGTATACATGCTGCTTTTGAGCAATGGCAGTTGCACAAGTCGACGTAAACCATTGGGGAGAGTGGGGCTTACTATAAAATTTCCGCATGGGAACATGCGCTTCGATTGCAGTTTTGAACCAGTCAGTGGTCTCGTTTGCACATTGTTCAGCAGGGAGAGAGAAAATATTTTTCCATGGAGCATCTCTAATTAGTTCCCTGATGGCTTCCCAGTCAGCCTTATTATAATATCTCGTTGTTTTGAGGACTGGCTCTTCAGTTTTGGGTCTATTTCTATTTTAAATGAAATAATCCAGTTTTTGCTGAGCCCTTCTATTTTAAATGAAATAATCCAGTTTTTTGCTGAGCCCTTCTATTTTAAATGAAATAATCCAGTTTTTTGCTGAGCCCTTCTATGTTAAATGAAATAATCCAGTTTTTTGCTGAGCCCTTCTATTTTAAATAAAATAATCCGGTTTTTTGCTGAGCCCGTCTATTTTAAATGAAATAATCCATTTTTTTGCTGAGCCCTTCTATTTTAAATGAAACAATCCATTTTTTTGCTGAGCCCTTCTATTTTAAATGAACTAATCCATTTTTTTGCTGAGCCCTTCTATTTTAAATGAAATAATCCATTTTTTGCTGAGCCCTTCTATTTTAAATGAAATAATCCATTTTTTTGCTGAGCCCTTCTATGTTAAATGAAATAATCCGGTTTTTTGCTGAGCCCTTCTATGTTAAATGAAATAATCCGGTTTTTTGCTGAGCCCTTCTATTTTAAATGAAATAATCCAGTTTTTTGCTGAGCCCTTCTATTTTAAATGAAATAATCCAGTTTTTTTGCTGAGCCCTTCTATTTTAAATGAAATAATCCATTTTTTTGCTGAGCCCTTCTATTTTAAATGAAATAATCCATTTTTTGCTGAGCCCTTCTATTTTAAATGAAATAATCCAGTTTTTTTCTGAGCCTTTCTATTTTGAATGAAACAATCCATTTTTTTTGCTGAGCCCTTTTATTTTAAATGAAATAATCTAGTTTTTGCTGAGCCCTTCTATTTTAAATGAAATAATCCATTTTTTTGCTGAGCCCTTCTATTTGAAATGAAACAATCATTTTTTTTGCTGAACCCTTCTATTTTAAATGAAATAATCCGGTTTTTTGCTGAGCCCTTCTATTTTAAATAAAATAATCCGGTTTTTTGCTGACCCCTTCTATTTTAAATGAAATAATCCAGTTTTTTGCTGAGCCCTTCTATTTTAAATGAAATAATCCATTTTTTTGCTGAGCCCTTCTATTTTAAATGAAATAATCCAGTTTTTTGCTGAGCCCTTCTATTTTAAATGAAACAATCTATTTTTTTTGCTGAGACCTACTTTTTTTTTTTTTTTTTTTTTTATTACATTTACACCCAAAACAAGGCAAATTGCCACTTTGGTGTAGGGGGCTACTATCAGGGGCAACAACTACTGGGGTACTATGTAGGGATTTGGGCAGCAAGGTGTCAGTTCACGTTACACTTGAACTTCTGCATGTCAGTACTGTTGGGGAAGCAGGGACCTGGAATGGAATTCCAGAGTCTTGCGGTTCTGGGGAAGAAACTATTGGAGTAAAAAGATCTTTTACATCTAGGGACCGCTACAGTGTGGGGGTGGGATCTAGTAGCCTGTCGGGTTTGTCGAGGGTGCTCGCGTCGTGGGGGCACAAGTGATTGCAGTTCGTCAGAGCATTCACCACTAAAATACTTGTAGAAAAGGCAGAGGGATGCAACATTTCGTCGATGGGACAGAGGCTGAAGCTTAGATGCCAGTTCAGGGCCTATCAGGTTTGCGACTCTCTTTTGAACCTTGTCAAGGAGCGAGAGACTAGTAGCAGATGCACCAGCCCAGATGTGGCAGCAATACTCCATACATGGGCGAATGGTGGCCTTATAGAGGTACAGGATACTTTCGGGTGTTAGTAGTTTTCTAGCACGGTAGAGAGAGCCTACCTTTCTTGCAGCGGCCCTGGCAATGCCTTCAATGTAATTGTTCCAACTCATGTTTCCTGTGAACGTTAGGCCAAGGAGTTTGAAAGATGGACTCTCAGATAAAGAGTCGTTGGCCATTGCTATGGGTGGTAGAGAGGGTTTCTTGTAATTATTGAATGAGACTAGTTTAGTCTTGGCAGCATTGAACGCGACCAACCACTTTTGTCCCCATTCCACTACAGATTGGAGGTCTTCCTCTAGTGTTTCTGCCATTTCTTTAGAAATGTGTTCATTCGTCTTCCTGTCGTGCCTGCCATAGAGTGTAGTGTCATCAGCATATATACCCATCTCAGAGGCAATGTTGTCGGGGAGGTCATTTATGAATATCAGGAACAATAGAGGTCCAAGGATAGAACCCTGGGGCACTCCCGCATTTATATCATATTGTTTAGATGTGCGACCGTCGAGGACTACCTGGATTTTTCTCTTATCTAAGAAGGATTTAATTATGTTAAGTATTCTACCAGTGATACCGTATGATCTGATTTTACTGAGGAGACCCTCATGCCATACCCTGTCAAAAGCCTTAGATATATCTAGAGCTACCGCTCTTCCTTCCCCCGCTTTGTCTAGTGAATGGTATATACGTTCAGAGATCACAGTGAGGATGTCTGCTGTGGAACGGGCTTGTCTAAATCCATATTGTTTGTCAGTCAGTAGTTTAGCATCTGTAAGATGATGGACTAGAGCATGGTTAATTATGGTCTCAAATATTTTGGCAAAAAGTGGGAGGAGGCTAATGGGGCGATAATTTGATGGGTCTGTCCTTTCGCCAGAATTCTTGAATACTGGTACAACAGAAGCAGTTTTCCAACAGCCCGGAAAGCAGGCTTCATTAAGACATTTGTTGTAGAGTTTGGAGATAACTGGAGCTACTTCGGCTGAGCACTTTTTTAATAGCACAGCTGGGATAAGATCGGGTCCACATGCTTTTGAGGTGTCAAGGTTTTTTATGATAGCATGCACCTGAGCAGGGGTGGTTTTCAGATCGTCTAGTGTGGCGTCTGTCCGCATAGGAAAGTCAGGTAGGGGGTGGTTGGAAGGGCCCAGTGTGGAGTTTGAGGCAAACCGACTGGCAAGCATGTTAACCTTCTCGGTTGCTGAGGAGACACCTCCATGATTGTTGGTTTGTGGGGGAATTGTTGATTGCCTATTATTTACTACACTGTTGTAGATTTTCCAGAAGTCTCTAGTTCCTAGTTTTTGTGCTTCGATGCGCTTTTTAGTGGTTTCCGTAAATTCTCTCTTAGCTGTCGCTATTTCTTTCTTAAGGTTATTTCTAGCTTCTATATACTTCAGTCTGTTTGAACTGGACTTATGTCGGTTAAACCTACGGTATGCATGCTGCTTTTGAGCAATGGCAGTTGCACAAGTCGACGTAAACCATTGGGGAGAGTGGGGCTTACTATAAAATTTCCGCATGGGAACATGCGCTTCGATTGCAGTTTTGAACCAGTCAGTGGTCTCGTTTGCACATTGTTCAGCAGGGAGAGAGAAAATATTTTTCCATGGAGCATCTCTAATTAGTTCCCTGATGGCTTCCCAGTCAGCCTTATTATAATATCTCGTTGTTTTGAGGACTGGCTCTTCAGTTTTGGGTCTATTTCTATTTTAAATGAAATAATCCAGTTTTTGCTGAGCCCTTCTATTTTAAATGAAATAATCCAGTTTTTTGCTGAGCCCTTCTATTTTAAATGAAATAATCCATTTTTTTGCTGAGCCCTTCTATGTTAAATGAAATAATCCAGTTTTTTGCTGAGCCCTTCTATTTTAAATGAAATAATCCAGTTTTTTGCTGAGCCCTTCTATGTTAAATGAAATAATCCATTTTTTTGCTGAGCCCTTCTATGTTAAATGAAATAATCCATTTTTTTGCTGAGCCCTTCTATGTTAAATGAAATAATCCATTTTTTTCCTGAGCCCTTCTATGTTAAATGAAATAATCCATTTTTTTTGCTGAGCCCTTCTATGTTAAATGAAATAATCCATTTTTTTGCTGAGCCCTTCTATTTTAAATGAAATAATCCTTTTTTTGCTGAGCCCTTCTATTTTAAATGAAATAATCCTTTTTTTGCTGAGCCCTTCTATTTTAAATGAAATAATCCATCGTGAAAACTTCAAAACAAAAAAGATATAAAAAAAAATAATAATAATGGAAATCGCTCCAGACAAGGAATGAAGCCACTTGACATAAAGAACTAAAATAAATAAAAGATGATTAACGCAAAACATAAGATGCCTATTGGCTTTAGTATTGAAAAGCTTAAGAATATAGAAAGGAGAAAAATAATCAGAAGAAAGAGAGTTCCACGACCCTGCAGTTCTTAGAAAAAAAAAACTACTGGAATAAGACGCTGTATTACAATGAGAAAATGCTTCATGTTTGCAGTTAAAAGTAGAATTATTAGAAGGTTATGAAGAATCAAGTAAAAGGAAATGATTGACAAACCAGATTCTCGAATTGCATGTCTCTTTATTTGATTATCTTTTATGGGCATTGCTCGAGACAAGGCGTGAAGCCACTTGATGTAAGGAGCTAACAAGAAGGAAAGCTGATTAACGCAAAGATAGGAGATACCTGTTGACCTAAGTCTGGAAAACAAAGCCTATAAGTAAAAGGAAAACAGTCAGTAGGAAAAGGAGTTTCACATGCTAGCAGTTCTTGGAAAAAATCTATTCGAATAGAAAACTGTATTATAAGGAGTTATCAAAGAAGTGAATCCATGAAGACCACTAGATCAACAGGTCGAACGAGTTTGAACAAATGAAGGGAACAGAATTCCGAAGAAGACATGTCATAGAGTAGAACGATAAAATTGTCGACCTAGAAAAGACGACATGATTCCATTTCCTTTTGATGAAACCCGTTTTGTTGTTGTTGTTGTTGTTGTTGCAGATAATCTACTAAGTGGCCAGTTGTGTACGAATCCCAAGAGCGATAGAAGCCTTCTATAATGCCCGTAAGTGACACAATATTCAACAAGCGAGATCAGAGATGCGGCGCTGTACAACTCTACCGATCCAAGTTATAACAACAGAACAATTACCAGAACCATCAGAATGCATAGCTGGATTGCCACGAATAACAGACATGTCCAGGGTAATAAAAACAAAGTTTTTGGCTACGGTTATAGTCTTTGGTGCAATTTCAAGTGAGTGTCACATCATGCCACCTCACATCTTCGAAGTCGGCTTGAAAGTCAACACCAAAGTATACCTGGATGTGCTAAAAAGTAGAGTGATCCCATGGTGCAATCAGGTGTCCGCTGGCAGACCCTTGGTGTGGCAGCAGGACTCAACGCCGGCCTACACGTCCAAAGAGATCCAGACTTAGCTTCAGAAGGAGTGCTACGACTTTGTACTCTTTTCTCAGTGGCACCCTCCTCCCTCGACCTGAATCCGCTGGACTA
Source organism: Euprymna scolopes (assembly GCF_053919585.1). Classification (NCBI taxonomy): domain Eukaryota; kingdom Metazoa; phylum Mollusca; class Cephalopoda; order Sepiida; family Sepiolidae; genus Euprymna; species Euprymna scolopes. Next base: position 90,359,152 of record NC_136505.1, read on the forward strand.
TTTCGTTTGGTCATATGTTGAGAACATCACTAACATGACCTCCCACAATAGCTAAGCCAGCCAGATCGCTGCCATCCGCTGAATAATCGCCAAGCTCTTGCCAGCGCTTGTGGAAAAAGCATGCTCCCAGTTCCGGACCCATATCAAGACTGTGGTTTAGGTTGAAGGCGGCTATTTTAAAGAGATGTCAGCTCTACTATATAATCAAGTTACCTATAAAATAATAAAATTATAAAATGATACAAGTTTTAAAATGAAGACGTGGTGTTGCTTTTTTTTTTAGGGCGACAATTTTATTTTTCTACCCTGTAGTATTTATAGAAAAAACAGGGACTAGCAACATCACAACTGTGAAAGAGAGGTTGCAGGGAAGGAAAAAGGGTGCAGCCAATCAAATTACAGAACTCACAAATGGGGCAGAGATTCACAGGTTCAAATATGAAAATAGTACTTCATACATAGTTTGATAGATCTGTAAAGGTAGAGAATAGCCACACGTGTTTTTTGTTTTGTTTTTTCATAAGAGAGCTACCACTTATCAAGGCCCGAAGGCCACTCAAGGATAAGGGTTAATGAATGTGGTAGTGTAGTAATCGATAATGGTGCATATTGGATACGATTTGATTATTTAAGGGGACGGCTCAACAAGAACTTGTTTACATTAGACTTGAAGCTACCATACGGAAAGTAAACCAGTGGAACTGTGTTGCACAGGCGGGTAGTTCTAAGAAAGAAGCTGTAGTGTTTAAAGCGATAGAGAGATCAAAGCAGCGTGATTATGAAGACTAGTAGACCAACGAGTCAAACGAGCTGGAACTAAGGAAGCAGGGAGTAGATCACAAAATTATGAATGTTGAAATAACATTTGCATCGTTAAATGCGCAAATTCTATAGGCGTATCTTAACGCTGTACTTGTTTAATTACAGTAGGTCGTAATAATCTAGAATATTGTACATTTCTCCTGCACTCTTAGACACTATACCAGTCTAATAATCCTTAACAAGTAGTTTCGATAGCATATGCGTATATTCCTAACGTGATCTATCTATACACCTATAAAGTTGTGGGGTTTTCTCGCTCTGTAATTGGTATTAAGAGCCTACTGTTTCTAGTTTAAAATTATTAAAACGAACTTTTTACTATATAGATATGCGAACGACTACATGAAGGTTAACTAATCTGCATATTCCTTTCAAACCGAGAGTTAATTACTTATTCGCTTTTTATGTGTTCTTCTTCTTCTTCTTCTTCTTCTTCTTCTTCTTATTATTATTATTATTATTATTATTATTAGATGATTGGTTTCATTTCACTATTACACTGAATTCTATTTATGCATAGTTTCTACATTCTGCATAATTTCGTAGAAGTTAAGATGAAACCGTTGTAGCACGCGTATATATATATATATATATATAGTCATCGACATACAGTCCTGTTTGTTGTATCACAACTCATCAGTGCCGCTGGCGCTATACTAGCACCTCTCCCAAGCCAAGGATTGAACAGTCGTGTTGACAGTCGGCAGTTCTCCCACTCGACCACGCAAGTGATGCCCGCAAATAACCTGCCCGAATGTCTATTTAAACAAACATTCGCCCACCACTCATACAGTGCTCAAGCCGCCTGTTTATAAACAAACAAACCGCGAGCTTCGCATTTTTCAGCCAATTAAATAGCGGGTGAGATTATTTACGACAGTGCTCTACCCAAAGAGGTGGGGGGGGGGGCTTAAAATATATACACGCCAATGACAAACAGAGTCTGTTAAAAAAAAAACACAATACCTTTATTTAACACATTCACCACACAGTCGGGGGCTCGACCCATCCTTGGCTTGGAAAGCTGCACGCCCTTTGATTACATCTCTCTATCTGCTGGATTTCGTTTGATGATAAACATTATACACGCAGACTTATTCGTCGGATAGGCTCGAAAACTTGGACTGACTCAAAATCTCGATCAGCTAGCTGTGACGTCATTCGCCAAAGAACACGTATACTTTAACTCGTCAGCTGTCAGAGATCAACATTTCTAAACTAGTGTTTACTTTGTTGTTGTTGTTGTTGTTAACGTCCTTCTGTTTAGATAGGCGATGGCGAATCGCGCCTGAAGGTTGTCATGGCAACTGTTGCTGTGACTGTTGTTCATACTCACAACTATCAACATTTTTATTTTTTAAGAACTTTTAAAAAGAATGTTGATTTTTTTCTAAAATTCTTATCTAACTATTTTTCCAAAATATAATTCTGAAACCTGACAAATTATATTCTGATATAACCATGACAATCGATAACGAGACCAGAGTGCTCTTTACGACATGCAGTATGCACAGACGTAGCCAATGATGTTTGTATGAATAAACACACACACACGCGCGCGCACACACACAAACACACACACACACACACATATATATATATATATATATTTTTTCATTTATTTGGCAATTTATAACTACAATATATTACGGTTTCACTTAATGGCTGAACTAGAAAATTCTAGCATTGTTACAAATATAATTTGCTGATTTCTTTATGTCCTCTGATGAGAAGAATAATAATTGAAACTCCGCGGAATAAAGACTTTGTAAATTGTTTTTGGAGTATTCAGTCGAACAATAAATGTTGATCATATATATATATATATATATATATATATATATATATATATATATATATATATATATATATATATATATATATATATGTATGTATATATATATATATATATATATATATATATATATATATATATATATATAAAAATTGTGGCTTCCTTCAGTCTTGATAGACTATGGATACCCACTGTAAGGGTGCCTGCGCGTGAGATTTTTGTGGCAAGAGTTGCGCAGTCTCCAACCACGCCTCTATTGAGTCAACAGTATTGCATACCAGTGGCAAGTAGAGGTACAAGACGACTGGAAACAATGCCGAGATAAGCGGAGAGTACATACAGCGCCAAGAATTCACAAATAACTTCAGTGATCTAACGGGAACCAGTGTGTTAACTTGATTATGCTGTACAAATAGGAAGATAGTCATCAATAAACATGTTTCAATGTATCACAGCTTTTCCGTGCGACTAGATGCTGAAGTTTTCTTGTTTTTTTCTTTTTTTTTTTTTTTTTTTTTTTTTTTTGTTGTTGTTCATTTTTTTTTTTTTTTTCACAAACTTGAACCTCGAGCGTCAGATCACATGCGATGATGATAATCAGCGTCAGGCATCTTATCCCTTATCCTGCGGCACTCGCTATCTAGAATAAGAGAAATAATGGCGCTTACGTTTTTTTTTTTTTTTTTTTTTTTTTGTTTACGTTCAACTCTACCGGAAAAGTAGTGAAGTCTATTCTATATAAAACAGTAACGCTTTACGCTAACCTGTCATTTCTCCAAGTACGGTACCGTGTTCGCACGCGCGTGTGCTGGCGAGCGCATACTCGTTTATAATGACGTTAATTTGTAAATGTAACCTTTCAATGATTTAGTAGCAGTAACGTGAAAACCCTGCTTTCCATTTGTAGCTGCACTTCTACAAAAAAAAAAGAAAAGAAAGAAAAAAACGAAACCAAAATTGTAAAATTCTTTAAGGATAATATATTGTGTGTGTGTGTGTGTATATATATATATATATATATATATATATATATATATATATATATATATATATATATGTGTGTGTGTGTGTGTTAAATGAAATAATCCATTTTCTTGCTGAGCCCTTCTATTTTAAATGAAACAATCCATTTTTTTTCTGAGCCCTTCTATTTTAAATGAAATAATCCATTTTTTTGCTGAGCCCTTCTATTTTAAATGAAACAATCCATTTTTTCCTGAGCCCTTCTATTTTAAATGAAATAATCCATTTTTTGCTGAGCCCTTCTATTTTAAATGAAATAATCCATTTTTTGCTGAGCCCTTCTATTTTAAATGAAATAATCCATTTTTTTGCTGAGCCCTTCTATTTTAAATGAAATAATCCATTTTTTTCTGAGCCCTTCTATTTTAAATGAACTAATCCATTTTGTTTCTGAGCCCTTCTATTTTAAATGAAATAATCCATTTTTTTGCTGAGCCCTTCTATTTTAAATGAAATAATCCATTTTTTTGCTGAGCCCTTCTATTTTAAATGAAATAATTCATTTTTTTGCTGAGCCCTTCTATTTTAAATGAAACAATCAATTTTTTGGCTAAGCCCTTCTATTTTAAATGAAATAATCCATTTTTTTTTGCTGAGCCCTTCTATTTTAAATGAAATAATCCATTTTTTGCTGAGCCCTTCTATTTTAAATGAAATAATCCATTTTTTTTGCTGAGCCCGTCTATGTTAAATGAAATAATCCATTTTCTTGCTGAGCCCTTCTATTTTAAATGAAACAATCAATTTATTTGCTGAGCCCTTCTATTTTAAATGAAATAATCCATTTTTTTTTGCTGAGCCCTTCTATTTTAAATGAAATAATCCAGTTTTTGCTGAGCCCTTCTATTTTAAATGAAACAATCCAGTTTTTTGCTGAGCCCTTCTATTTTAAATGAAATAATCCAGTTTTTTGCTGAGCCCTTCTATTTTAAATGAAATAATGCAGTTTTTTGCTGAGCCCTTCTATTTTAAATGAAATAATCCAGTTTTTTGCTGAGCCATCTATTTTAAATGAAATAATCCAGTTTTTTGCTGATCACTTCTATTTTAAATGAAATAATCCATTTTTTTGCTGAGCCCTTCTATTTTAAATGAAATAATCCATTTTTTTTTGCTGAGCCCTTCTATGTTTAATGAAATAATCCAATTTTTTTGCTGAGCCCGTCTATTTTAAATGAAATAATCCATTTTTTTGCTGAGCCCTTCTATTTTAAATGAAATAGTCCATTTTTTGCTGAGCCCTTCTATTTTAAATGAAATAATCCAGTTTTTGCTGAGCCCTTCTATTTTAAATGAAATAATCCATTTTTTCCTGAGCCCTTCTATGTTAAATGAAATAATCCAGTTTTTTGCTGAGCCCTTCTATTTTAAATGAAATGATCCAGTTTTTTGCTGAGCCCTTCTATGTTAAATGAAATAAGCCATTTTTTTGCTGAGCCCTTCTATGTTAGATGAAATAATTCATTTTTTTGCTGAGCCCTCCTTTTTTAAATGAAATAATCCATTTTTTTGCTGAGCCCTTCTATTTTAAATGAAATAATCCGGTTTTTTGCTGAGCCCTTCTATTTTAAATGAAATAATCCATTTTTTGCTGAGCCCTTCTATTTTAAATGAAATAATCCATTTTTTGCTGAGCCCTTCTATTTTAAATGAAATAATCCATTTTTTTGCTGAGCCCGTCTATTTTAAATGAAATAATCCAGTTTTTTGCTGAGCCCTTCTATTTTAAATGAAATGATCCAGTTTTTTGCTGAGCCCTTCTATTTTAAATGAAATAATCCAGTTTTTTGCTGAGCCCTTCTATTTTAAATGAAATAATCCAGTTTTTTGCTGAGCCCTTCTATTTTAAATGAAATAATCCATTTTTTTTGCTGAGCCCTTCTATTTTTAATGAAATAATCCATTTTTTTGCTGAGCCCTTTTATTTTAAATGAAATAATCCATTTTTTTGCTGAGCCCTTCTATTTTAAATGAAATAATCCATTTTTTTGCTTAGCCCTTTTATTTTAAATGAAATAATCCATTTTTTTGCTGGGCCCTTCTATTTTAAATGAAATAATCCATCGTGAAAGCATCAAAACAAAAAAGATATAAAAAAATAATAATAATGGAAATCGCTCCAGACAAGGAATGAAGCCACTTGACATGAAGAACTAAAATAAATAAAAGATGATTAACGCAAAAACATAAGATGCCTATTGGCTTTAGTATGGAAAAGCCTAAGAATATAGAAAGGAGAAAAATAATCAGAAGAAAGAGAGTTCCACGACCCTGCAGTTCTTAGAAAAAAAAAACTACTGGAATAAGACGCTGTATTACAATGAGAAAATGTTTCTTGTTTGCAGTTAAAAGTAGAATTATTAGAAAGTTATGAAGAATCAAGTAAAAGGAAATGATTGACAAACCAGATTCTCGAATTGCATGTCTCTTTATTTGATTATCTTTTATGGGCATTGCTCGAGACAAGGCGTGAAGCCACTTGATGTAAGGAGCTAACAAGAAGGAAAGCTGATTAACGCAAAGATAGGAGATACCTGTTGATCTAAGTCTGGAAAACAAAGCCTATAAGTAAAAGGAAAACAGTCAGTAGGAAAAGGAGTTTCACATGCTAGCAGTTCTTGGAAAGAATCTATTCGAATAGAAAACTGTATTATAAGGAGTTATCAAAGAAGTGAATCCATGAAGACCACTAGATCAACAGGTCGAACGAGTTGGAACAAATGAAGGGAACAGAATTCCGAAGAAGACATGTCATAGAGTAGAACGATAAAATTGTCGACCTAGAAAAGACGATATGATTCCATTTCCTTTTGATGAAACCCGTTTTGTTGTTGCTGTTGTTGTTGTTGTTGTTGTTGTTGTTGTTGTTGTTGTTGTTGTTGTTGTTGTTGCAGATAATCTACTAAGTGGCCAGTTGTGTACGAATCCCAAGAGCGATAGAAGCCTTCTATAATGCCCGTAAGTGACACAATATTCAACAAGCGAGATCAGAGATGCGGCGCTGTACAACTCATGCTCTCTACCGATCCAATTTATGACAACGGAACAATTACCAGAATCATCAGAATGCATCGCTGGATTGCCACGAATAACAGACATGTCCAGGGTAATAAAAACAAAGTTTTTGGCTACAGTTATAGTCTTTGGTGTAATTTCAAGTGAGTGTCACATCATGCCACCTCACATCTTCGAAGTCGGCTTGAAAGTCAACACCAAAGTATACCTGGATGTGCTAAAGAGTGGAGTGATCCCATGGTGCAATCAGGTGGCCGCTGGCAGACCCTTGGTGTGGCAGCAGGACTCAACGCCGGCCTACACGTCCAAAGAGACCCATACTTAGCTACAGAAGGAGTGCTACGACTTTGTACCCTTTTCTCAGTGGCACCCTCCTCCCTCGACCTGAATCCGCTGGACTATTTCGTTTGGTCATATGTTGAGAACATCACTAACATTACCTCCCACAATAGCTAAGCCAGCCAGATCGCTGCCATCCGCTGAATAATTGCCAAGCTCTTGCCGGCGCTTGTGGAAAAAGCATGCTCCCAGTTCCGGACCCATATCAAGACTGTGGTTTAGGTTGAAGGCGGCTATTTTAAAGAGATGTCAGCTCTACTATATAATCAAGTTACCTATAAAATAATAAAATTATAAAATGATACAAGTTTTAAAATGAAGACGTGGTGTTGCTTTTTTTTTAGGGCGACAATTTTATTTTTCTACCCTGTAGTATTTATAGAAAAAACAGGGACTAGCAACATCACAACTGTGAAAGAGAGGTTGCAGGGAAGGAAAAAGGGTGCAGCCAATCAAATTACAGAACTCACAAATGGGACAGAGATTCACAGGTTCAAATATGAAAATAGTACTTCATACATAGTTTGATAGATCTGTAAAGGTAGAGAATAGCCACACGTGTTTTTTGTTTTGTTTTTTCATAAGAGAGCTACCACTTATCAAGGCCCGAAGGCCACTCAAGGATAAGGGTTAATGAATGTGGTAGTGTAGTAATCGATAATGGTGCATATTGGATACGATTTGATTATTTAAGGGGACGGCTCAACAAGAACTTGTTTACATTAGACTTGAAGCTACCATACGGAAAGTAAACTAGTGGAACTGTGTTGCACAGGCGGGTAGTTCTAAGAAAGAAGCTGTAGTGTTTAAAGCGATAGAGAGATCAAAGCAGCGTGATTATGAAGACTAGTAGACCAACGAGTCAAACGAGCTGAAACTAAGGAAGCAGGAAGTAGATCACAAAATTATGAATGTTGAAATAACATTTGCATCGTTAAATGCGCAAATTGCATAGGCGTATCTTAACGCTGTACTTGTTTAATTACAGTAGGTCGTAATAATCTAGAATATTGTACATTTCTCGTGCACTCTTAGACACTATACCAGTCTAATAATCCTTAACAAGTAGTTTCGATAGCATATGCGTATATTCCTCACGTGATCTATCTATACACCTATAAAGTTGTGGGGTTTTCTCGCTCTGTAATTGGTATTAAGAGCCTACTGTTTCTAGTTTAAAATTATTAAAACGAACTTCTTACTATATAGATATGCGAACGACTACATGAAGGTTAACTAATCTGCATATTCCTTTCAAACCGAGAGTTAATTACTTATTCGCTTTTTATGGGTTCTTCTTCTTCCTCTTCTTCTTCTTCTTCTTCTTCTTCTTCTTATTATTATTATTATTATTATCATTATTAGATGATTGGTTTCATTTCACTATTACACTGAATTCTATTTATGCATAGTTTCTACATTCTGCATAATTTCGTAGAAGTTAAGATGAAACCGTTGTAGCACGCGTATATATATATATAGTCATCGACAAACAGTCCTGTTTCATTGTATCACAACTCATCAGTGCCGCTAGATTAGCACCTCTCCCAAGCCGATGGTTGAACCTAGAACCATCGCGTTGACAGTCAGCAGTTCTACTGATCGACCCACGGGAGCGGCACCCGTAAATTATCGCGCCAAATGTCTATTTAAACAAACATTTGCACACTACTTTTACAGTGCTCTAACCGCTTGTTTATAAACAAATAGTGAGCGTCGCATTTTTTAGCCAATTGAGTAGCAGATGAGATTATTTATGACAGTGCTCTACCCAAAGTGGGAGGCTTAAAATATCGGGGTATTTGAAAGCTACAAATGGTGGTGGACACTGTTGATTACTTTAAGTTAGAGAAAGTGAGTTAAAACTACAAAAACTATACAAAATACTGTCAGAAACCCACCGATTATGCCAGCCTATGTCATGGTAACATATATTCGGTGAGTTTCAGACACTGTTTTGTATAGTTTTTAGTTTTCAACTTACTTTCCCAAACTTAACGTATTCAACAGAGTCCGCGACCATTTCTGTTTTTTGAGCCGATTAAACATTTTACATTACATAAAAACACTAAACAATTATCCAATTAGGTAGAAACGTAACTTACCTTTGCTTTCATTTATTTGTCTTTGGACAACTTTTTCGAATCTGTGTATAGTAACCCCCCTCCCCCACCATAAACCAAATATTAATTACTAACTCACATTTTTGTAAAACAACAACAAAAAAACATTTAACGTTTCAACATTTTTGCTACGTTCGGCTTCATCCACTGATTGTTGGTCAAGTCCAAACCATGAATGATTGACAGAATTCTCTCTCCTCTGATCTTGAGCACGTAGTACAATGGGGAAAGGAGTGGCTAGTTACTTTTAATGCATCTAAAACCAAGCTTCTCTCTTTACATCATCAACATTCTAATCCACATTTGGCATCAATTGAAATGAATGGCTCCCGTCTTCAGGAGGCCTCAAGTTTTGACAAGCTTCTGGGCTTGACCATTGCTCCTGATCTTAAATGGAACACGTACATCGAATCTGTTGCCAAGGCCGCTGGAAAAATGGTGGGATCTTTCTATCGATCCGGTAAATATCTCACTGCTGATGCTGTTCTCTATCTATATAAGAGCCAGGTACGTCCAAGGATGGAATACTGTTGCCACATCTGGGCAGGAGCTGCTAGAAAGGACTTGTCCTGCCTTGAAAGAGTTCAAAATAGACTTCGTAGCCTCGTAGGAGATGTCCTTTTCTCCTCCTTGCAACCTCTATCTCACAGAAGAGATGTTGCGAGTTTGTCTCTGATGTATCGTTATTTTCATGGAAAGTGTTCGACTGAGCTTCAATCTATGGTCCCCCCTCGCCAAACTTTCACAAGAAACACTCGTCTAGCTGTAAACACTATCAATAATTCCCCCCACTCTTTATCTGTGCCTAAACCTAATCGTAGATTCCATGAACAAAGCTTCTTTCTTAGAACTGCACGCCTGTGGAATTGTCTTCCGTTTTCCTGCTTTCCGGCTGACTACAATATGGTTGTGTTCAAGTCTAAAGTAAATAAGTTCTTGATGAGCCGTTCCATATAAGTTATCAAATTTACCAAATTTTCATTACTAATGATTACTATATTGTCCAATTTCTACTGTACACTCTTTAACCCTTATCCTTGAGTGGCCTCTGGGCCTTGATAATGTGGTGATGCCTATGTAAAACAAAAAAAAAAACTCCCGAGGATCCAGATCAAATTCTGCAAGAGTACAATTTTTTTTCATTTTCGCCTTCTTTTTCACTTTTTGCAGTGGATTGCTGTACTAATATAAGAAACATGCATTTTCTCTTTTTATTAAATTTTTCCATTACACCAAATTGAGCCACTGCAACGCGTGGCAAGGTACAGTATATATATATATATATATATATATATATATATATATATATATATATATATAATTTGGCTGAAAAATGCGAAGCTCGCAGTTTGTTTACAAACAATCGTTTGAGCATTTTACAAGTAGCGGACGGGTGTTTATTTAAATAGACATTCGGACAGATTAGTTGCGGGCACCGCTTCCGTGGTGAAGGGGTAGAACTGCCGACTGTCATCACGGCGGTTCTAGGTTAGATCCTCAGCTTCGGATAGGTGCTAGTCTAGCGGCACTGATGAGTTGTGATACACCGAAACAGGACTGTATGTCGATGACTACAAATATATTATATATATATATATATATATATATATATATATATATATATATATATATATATATATATATATATATACCTTAGAGTATTGAAATTAATTAGATTTACAAGCTGGTGAATCTAGTGGTTTCAAGTCTTCTATAAGTGAGAATGTGTGAATACACTTCTCAACCTATATACTCAATGAATTTTTGATCTACAAATTTGAAAACTGTTATATAACGTATGCAGACACGTAGAAAACTTGTCGTAATAAATGCTGCTGAGGGTTCTATTTTTTGTCACAGCCCTAGTTATAATTCAGTATATAATAATGATTTTAAAAAATATGATTGCAGTACCATCCGCTAGAATTGAAAACAGAACGTTTAACGTTCGAGCCTTAGCCGTTTTTTTATCTACCCGACGTCGTTACCGACCGGACACTAAAGGTTTAAACTTAAGCGACTTTGAAATATAAACGTTTAATTTAGCGCACGTGCAAACGTAGCAGCAGGAGTGATATTTTATTCGATTTACTCTGACAAAGTTAATTATTTTATTTTCAATTTGAACCACTTAGCAGCCATTTTTGCTGACTAAAAAGCAATTCGAAAGTGTGCTACAGCTCCAAATACCTTATATAGCAAATTTCAACTCTGTAGACCAAATATTCTATAAGGAGTTTGGATATATATATATATATATATATATATATATATATATATATATATATATATATGTATATATATATGTATATATATATGTATATATATATATGTATATATATATATATATATGTATATATATGTATATATATATGTATATATATATATATATATATATGTATATATATGTATATATATATATGTATATATATATATGTATATATATATATATATATATGTATATATATGTATATATATATGTATATATATATATGTATATATATGTATATATATATGTATATATATATATATGTATATATATGTATATATATATGTATATATATGTATATATATATGTATATATATGTATATATATATGTATATATATGTATGTATATATATGTATATATATATGTATATATATGTATATATATGTATATATATATATATATATATATAGAGAGAGAGAGACAGAGAGAGGCAGAGACACAGAGAGAGAGAATAAATGACAAAAAAACTATATTCCAAAATTCATGATGTTGACTATCTTATAATTTATTCCTTTAATTTAGTTGACCTTTAGAATTGTAAAGTAATATATTTGTGTCTTTCCGAACGTATTTTCACTATATTTTCAGAACTTAATAAAACTTAAAATAATAATAATTATAATGATAATAAAAAAATAAATAAAAAGAATGAGCTATGTTAATTCCAAAACATTAAAAATCGACATCCTGTCTATTAAAAATACATAATTTTAAAAACTTTTAAAAATAAATTTATTTAAACTATTAAAAAAAAAAAAAAATAAAATAAAAATAAAGAATAAAAGAAAAAATAAAAAAGTAAAATTACCATACACATGTGCGCACTATAAACTATAAATAGATATAAAATCCGGGGAAAGGAAGTGAAGCCGACACACTAAGCAGGGTTCGCTCGCTGACAGACGCGAAAATTTTGTAAAATGGGCAACAATATAAGCTAAGTAATTTAACAAATCCTAATATTACCAAAATGGCAACTGCTTTTTTTTTTTTTTTTTTTTTTTTCTCTAAATTTTGACTAATGTATTTTAACTATATGCGCATATATTGTCTTTAACTCTTTGCTTCCATGCGAGTCGTTTCTTATTACTTTATTTTTTATTTATTTATTCACTTTGTTTATTTATTTCTCTTTTTGCTTTTACCAACTGTGTATACCTTCTCTTTAAATGTATTTATTTAATGCATTTTAAGTACATATGCGTAAAAATGGTCTCTAACACTTAGTCCCACGCGAGCCGTTTTTAAGGTCAGAAGAACTCTACTCGAAAACGAATAGCCTATGCAAGAATATAGAACAGAGCTAGGACCACCTTTCTTTCTACTATAGAAGACAGAAGAACTTTATTAAGTAGTATACTTAATATATGCAATCACCGTACGCTTGCTTGTATGTAAGTGGCCTCCATGATACCCATACCATACCGAACCACTGCATGTGGCTCATAATTTTACTGGCACTATATTTTTTAACTGCAATATACATAATCCCAGCTGTGATACTAGGGCTAATTTTCTGAATAGATGCAACACTCTGCGCCTGACCTTAATGACTACAATTCCAAATCCCAACGAATTAGCTGTCCCTATAACTGGGAGGGAAAAACCTAATAGCTAGCTACGAAATCCTATACATTTTACCTCCAAGACGATTGCGTTTGTCTTACCTGCATGCATAAAAAAAAAAAAAAAAAAAAAAATTTCCTCCCTTCTTCAGACTAAACCTTACCTGTAACTCAAAAATCCTAATGGAAATCCATCTGTAAATAAATAACCCCTCTTCTCTTGAACGCTAACAATCTACTCCTTCCAACCTATCCGCCACTAAACTCCCACATTGCTCCGCATCTGTAGTTGAATCGCTAACTTCCAGCCCCTAATCCCTCACATGCAAACTGTTTTAATAACCATCACTAAACATCTATACATTTCTACCTCTAAGGCATGCATTACAGCTCATTCCTATCCAGTAAGGGACTTAACAGCCTCTGCACACAAAGGCAGGTACTTAACAGCCAAAGTACCCAGAAACAAAGCGATATGCACTACACAACTGTCTCGAGTTTTGCAACGATTAATTACGTTATTGAAACGACACTCCTTGTTATGCAAAACGCCCCATGACTCTTACTAAAAAATACCTACAACTCCAACTCTATTCGCACCTACTGAAAACCTGCCCATATATATCTATTCACCTAATTACGCATGACTCAATACTTGCTGTCTTATCCATGCTATATTGCACTTACATCTTAACCCTCCTATCATCTAAAATAGCTCGGGCACAACTCGTAGCTCAATTCTTAATACCTACTCATACTGTAACACTATACTAGACCTAAGCTAACATTAATAAAATAAAAAAAAAGGGTACGACTAAAATCACATTATCTCCTCCCTAACAAGCCCTCTTACAAACATAGACGCTTACACTGCATGAACTTCACCCACCCCCTTTATCCATTAACAAGTAAATAGCATGTCCCTAAATCACTTTGAGGAGTGTAACTAAACAGTAGATATAATCCCCAACAAACTAACCCAGTAACACTAACAACGCGGGGTCGCAGAAATACCTGGATTAGAACCTAGGCGCGGAGAAAACCCTCTCAGGGCTGACGGACCCAGTAGGTCTTCCCAGATCATCCGTCTAGGAGAAGGAAAACTCTGAAACTAAACCAAAGGGGAGAGAGGCCTCTTCAGTCTTGGATGACAACCTTCCTAGAGCTGGTGACTCAAACAAATTCACCGGTTTGCAAACCTAAATTGCTTAAGGAGTAGATAGGCTCTGTCTATCGCCCGGCTTCCATACTCCTTCTTTGCCTATTAGTCAAGCGCAGAGACACTATCTCAGTGATTCGACAGAAACACCCAGCGGTAGATCTTGTTTCCTGGCTAGGGCAATGAACGCCGTTCTTCCCCACTCCCAGCATGCCCCACCCCTAAAACTGAACATTTGGGAGTGCTTGAGTATAAGATATGCCTGAGCGGTTAGATTGGGTTGACCTTCTTCTAAAGGGTTGAGGGTACCGGATTGACAGTTCCTGGCTGCTGTTCCCGACTGGTAGTACAGGAACCCTAACTCTTTGGTAGCGCTTAGAGCGGCTGCTCCATCAACAGTTGAATAATATCGGGTTGTTTGCAGTGCCATGACGCGCATGGAAAGGGACCCTGCACTCATCCCCGGTGGGCTTTCCTGAGGCCACAATCCTAATTGGAGAAAGGTCAGCTGATGGTCTACTTGTGATGCATGTCTGAAGCTCCGCATAACCTCTTGCTTAGCTCCCCCTTACCGAAACTCTTAAAAAAAATATGACGACAGTACAATCTAAAAATAAGCTTAAACCAGGATTAGGGACAAACAAATTCAACTTGCCTCCTCCCTTGAGGCTCTCATTCACAAATATCCGTGGGCTTAGAACTAACTTAGCTGATGTTGAAGCATTTCTCTTAACAAATACCCCGGATATCTTAGCACTAAGTGAGACTAACCTACACTCCTCCATTCCCTCTAACCACTTTAACATGCCTGGATATCTTCCACTCTGCCGTAAGGACTCTGACAGACATATGCACGGACTTGGAGTTTACATTCGTAATACCCTTCCCTTGACTAGAGAAACAAACCTAGAAACAGATGATCAAGCCTTTATGTGCTTTAGACTAAACGTGCAACACAGTATTAGCTACTATTATTTTCTCTACCGCTCTCCCTCGACTCAGGACTGCTCCATAATAAACAAAGTATCTGACAGCATAGACACGGCACTGTCCCTCGACACTAGCGCACAAATACATGTGTTTGGTGACTTTAATGTCCACCACAAAAACTGGCTTGGATTCTCTACTCACACAGATGCAGCGGGCAGCACAACCCATAGCTTCGCTATATCTCACTCCCTATCACAAATTGTTACGTTTCCAACCCGTTTCCCTGACCAGGAAGAACAACACGCATCACTTCTAGATCTGTTTTTGACCACAGTTCCCGATGACTGCATAGCGAAGGCCCACAGCCCACTCGGGAACGCTGATCATGCAGTGATAATGGTTGAAATCGCCCTAAACTCTAGTCCCAAAACTGAAGAGCTAGTGCTCAAAACAACGAGATATTATAATAAGGCTGACTGGGAAGCCATCAGGGAACTAATTAGAGATGCTCCATGGAAAAATATTTTCTCTCTCCCTGCTGAACAGTGTGCAAACGAGACCACTGACTGGTTCAAAACTGCAATCGAAGCGCATGTTCCCATGCGGAAATTTTATAGTAAGCCCCACTCTCCCCAATGGTTTACGTCGACTTGTGCAACTGCCATTACTCAAAAGCAGCATGCATACCGTAGGTTTAACCGACATAAGTCCAGTTCAAACAGAGTGAAGTATATAGAAGCTAGAAATAACGTTAAGAAAGAAATAGCGACAGCTAAGAGAGAATTTACGGAAACCACTAAAAAGCGCATCGAAGCACAAAAACTAGGAACTCGAGACTTCTGGAAAATCTACAACAGTGTAGTAAATAATGGGCAATCAACAATTCCCCCACTAACCAACAATCACGAGGTTGTCTCCTCAGCAACCGACAAGGCTAACATGCTTGCCAGTCGGTTTGCCTCAAACTCCACACTGGACCCTTCCAACCACCCCCTACCTGACTTTCCTATGCGGACAGACGCCACACTAGACGATCTGAAAACCACCCCTGCTCAGGTGCATGCTATCATAAAAAACCTTGACACCTCAAAAGCATGTGGACCCGATCTTATCCCAGCTGTGCTATTAAAAAAGTGCTCAGCCGAAGTAGCTCCAGTTCTCTCCAAACTCTACAACAAATGTCTTAATGAAGCTTGCTTTCCGGGCTGTTGGAAAACTGCTTCTGTTGTACCAGTATTCAAGAATTCTGGCGAAAGGACAGACCCATCAAATTATCGCCCCATTAGCCTCCTCCCACTTTTTGCCAAAATATTTGAGACCATAATTAACCATGCTCTAGTCCATCATCTTACAGATGCTAAACTACTGACTGACAAACAATATGGATTTAGACAAGCCCGTTCCACAGCAGACATCCTCACCGTGATCTCTGAACGTATATACCAATCACTGGACAAAGCGGGGGAAGGCAGAGCGGTAGCTCTAGATATATCTAAGGCTTTTGACAGGGTATGGCATGAGGGTCTCCTCAGGAAGATTAGATCTTACGGTATTACTGGTAGAATACGTAACATAATTAAATCCTTCTTAGATAAGAGAAAATCCAGGTAGTCCTCGACGGTCGCACATCTAAACAATATGATATAAATGCGGGAGTGCCCCAGGGTTCTATCCTTGGACCTCTGTTCCTGATATTCATAAATGACCTCCCCGACAACATTGCCTCTGAGATGGGTATATATGCTGATGACACTACACTCTATGGCAGACACGACAGGAAGACGAATGAACACATTTCTAAAGAAATGGCAGAAACACTAGAGGAAGACCTCCAATCTGTAGTGGAATGGGGACAAAAGTGGTTGGTCGCGTTCAATGCTGCCAAGACTAAACTAGTTTCATTCAATAATTACAAGAAACCCTCTCTACCACCAATAGCAATGGCCAACGACTCTTTATCTGAGAGTCCATCTTTCAAACTCCTTGGCCTAACGTTCACAGGAAACATGAGTTGGAACAATTACATTGAAGGCATTGCCAGGGCCGCTGCAAGAAAGGTAGGCTCTCTCTACCGTGCTAGAAAACTACTAACACCCGAAAGTATCCTGTACCTCTATAAGGCCACCATTCGCCCATGTATGGAGTATTGCTGCCACATCTGGGCTGGTGCATCTGCTACTAGTCTCTCGCTCCTTGACAAGGTTCAAAAGAGAGTCGCAAATCTGATAGGCCCTGAACTGGCATCTAAGCTTCAGCCTCTGTCCCATCGACGAAATGTTGCATCCCTCTGCCTGTTCTACAAGTATTTTAGTGGTGAATGCTCTGATGAACTGCAATCACTTGTGCCCCCACGACGCGAGCACCCTCGACAAACCCGACAGGCTACTAGATCCCACCCCCACACTGTAGAGGTCCCTAGATGTAAAAGATCTTTTTACTCCAATAGTTTCTTCCCCAGAACCGCAAGACTCTGGAATTCCATTCCAGGTCCCTGCTTCCCCAACAGTACTGACGTGCAGAAGTTCAAGTGTAACGTGAACCGACACCTTGCTGCCCAAATCCCTACATAGTACCCCAGTAGTTGTTGCCCCTGATAGTAGCCCCCTACACCAAAGTGGCAATTTGCCTTGTTTGGGGTGAAAATGTAATAAAAAAAAAAAAAAAAAAAATACATAATTTTAAAAACTTTTAAAAATAAATTTATTTAAACCAAACTTTTTAATGGCAGAAACAAATATAAAATAACTTGTTCGGATTTTTGGAAATGTTTCGTTGGATTTTGCGACCAAGATTTGTTATGTACGGTGTGTGTGTGTTTTTTTTTCTTCTGTGTGCGTTTTTAATACAATTCAATATTTATTTAAAGTGCGATGTATGTTGGTGATTAGTGAAGGAGAAATCCTTCTAGGCCGAGGCAATATTTATGCATAATATAATCACAAGTATAAGCAACAAGTATAAACAATCGAGATTTAAAAATACATTATTTTATTCACATATTTTATAACTTTTATTTTTATTCGCCATAATACGAACAAGTCAGTAATTTTATATTTGTTTCTGCCATTAATAAGTTTGGCTTCAATTTATTTATTTATCTACTTTTTATAATTATTATTATTATTATTATTATTATTATTATTATTATTATTATTAGTTTTATTAAAAAGTTCTGTAAATATATTAAAAGCGCACTCAGAAAGACACCCATTTGTTTAAATATCTTTCATTTAAATACGTTCGTTTTGTTAATTACTTAAAAAACAATGTTTTGTAAATATTTTTTTTTCTTTTAAATCTTCAAAAGTTTTGTAAATATATTTTTAAAAATACTTGCTCGCGAATATTCGACCATATCTGCTAGTTGACGTGTTTACAAACAACCAACGCCATATGCTTGTGTCAATGTCAAGGTCGAATCACCGGTGTCACTTGAAATGTGCGCCGGTCGTCGCCAGTCGTTGTCTCTGATACAGGGTATCTATTCTTTACTTGATCCGTGAAAAGATTGAAACGAATATTCTGCTGTCACAGCCCTAAACTTAACCAATAGAGAATTGGCACTATAATCTATATATCTATAAAAGTGAAAGTGTCTGTCTGTATGTCTGTGTGTCTGTCTGTGTACAAATTCCCTACGCAATACCTCTGTCAATTTTAAGTATACACACTCTGAATTTGATATACAGAGTACTGAGATTTGGGAAAATCTTCGTAATCCGTTTTCGGCCAGAAATTTGGCTGTTAAGGGGTTAAATTCAACAATTTGACCCTTAAGAACTCTACCAAACTCCTCCGACAATTTTGGGTCTAAACACTTGAAATTTTAGATATAGGTTCCTTGGACATGGATCTAACTTAATAACTTCATTTAAGCACAAACCAATAAATGTTAAGGGGTCATAATGGGTCAAAGTTAAAAAAAAAACATTTGACCTCTGCGATCTCTACCAAATTAGTCAGCCAATTTCTGGTCTAAACATTTGAAATTTTACATAAAGAGTATTCAGAGATGGGGCAAGCTTTTTAATCGGTTTGGGTCGAAAATTTGAGCTACCTATATATAAATATATAGTTACATGTCTGCCTAAAAGTTTCGATAGAGGCGACGGATTTTCACAAGATCAAAATCGTTTTGAAGCTCGACCGTTCAGACGACAAATACTGGAAATTGGCTAAAAACATTAATTCCTTCACCCTCAAATGGGCACTTTCTACAGGGAGGGGTCGCTTTTATCAACGATATTTTCGAAAGTTATCCCCTTTTTTCGATTGTCTAGCCTTAATTTAAACCTACGTTACTTCCGGTTTGGTGGTGGTCGTAACAGCAAAGACGTTAGGTTTTTCCCCCGTTCTTTTCCTGCTCTGTGGTACGGGTTCGAGCCTGTTTACCACTTTTTTTTTGCTCAACATACACATCCAAACACCTGGGCAACGCCAGGCTGAAATGCTAGTATCTATAAAAGTGAACGTGTGTGTCTGTGTGTCTGTGTATATTTTCCTACCAAATAATTCTGTCAATTTTCGGTCTATAGACTCGAAATTTGGCATGAAGAGTATTGAGATTTGGGAAAATCTATTTAATTGGTTTTCAGCCAGAAATTTTAGCTGTTAAGGGGTCAACGATTTGACCTTTGAGAACTCTACCAAACTCCTCCGCCAATTTTGGGTCTAAACACTTGAAATTTTAGATATAGCTTACTCGGACAGGGATCTAACTTTATAATTCTATTTGAGCCCAAAGCAATAAATTCTAAGGGGTCAAAATTGGGGTCAAAGTTTTAAAAAATTAACGTCTTTGGTCTCTACCACTTTTCTCTATGGTAGTTAAGAAGACTATTATATAGAAAGGTATTACCGTACATATATATTAATGCATACAAAAGTCGTTCTTTCATGACAATACAGCCAAACACGCCAAATACAGCAAAAAGTCGTTCTTTCATGACAATTTAGCCAAACACGCATGCGCAGAAAACGTTCTTTCTTGAATTAGTTTAAATATTAAAAAGCGACCTAATTTCGCTCACGTAGTAGTAGCAACGTCATTATCTTAAGATTGCATGTTCGATCCTAGATATCAGATTTCTCCTTCGATTGTTAAAGTTTTAATATTGAAACAGGGTTATTTATACCATTGTTTTCGTTCATCTTGTTTTATATTTTTCAATCACGCTCGTTTTTTTTGTTTTTGTTTTTTAAGAAATTTTAACATCGTTTGCTTATTCTTTATTCTGCATCACGTTCGTAGTCTTTGTTTATATATATTTTTGTTATCGATGTTGCATGAACACGGACAGTTTGTAATAGACTACGAAACTGCAGATGTTGTTTTGTTTATCCTGGTATCTTTCATGATATTTAAAAATTGTTCAAACGAACTTCTTATACTCAGTCATGGATATGCAAGGGACTACATGATGGTTAATTAATTTGCATATGCATTTGAAAAGCTAGCGTTAATTAATTACTTATAAACTTTTTATGGCTTCTTATTACATGATTTGTTTCATTTCGCTATTATGCTGAATTCTATTTATGCGTAGTTTGGTGTTTAGCCGGTAAAAATTGCTGCTAATGGGTCAAAATTGAAAACAAACAGTTGACCTTGGCAGAACTTAACCTGTTTATATGAACAAATCTACATTCATAGGTAAACAACATTATTTACAACCACTTATAGGTGTATGGGCGTGGCTCAGAGGTTAATGGATGGAGCTGGAGTGTTATAGATTTTAGTTTCGATTCTAGCTGATGCTACCCATGTCATTTTTTTCTTTTTGATCTCTTTAAAAATTAAAAGCATCGTACGTAGATACTTAACTCCAGCTCATAGCAACAGTAGAATTAAATTTATTATTTATTATAACAAGCTTAAAACTCAAAACCTCGTGGCTAAAATCAACTCCTACTCGGCTATAAAACCATTAGAGCAAACCAATGTTGTATATAATTTCAAATACCCACCGACTTAGTATGCATTTGAACAACACTAAGGTCATATACTAGTATTTAATAAAAGAACACAACTGATCCTTCTCCAATCTTAGACAAATTTTCGTTGGTAATACAAAAATTGTACAACACGAAAACAATTTGAAAAAGATAAAGATTCTCGAAACATCTTAATTAGAACCCAACACCCTACTATTAGTAACATCGCATTCAAGAAGAGCAACAAGGTGTTAAAACGTCTGGCGTAACCCGTAAACGACGCGCTTTACTAATATTAGCTCATGAGCTTGTCGATTTTAAAACTCAGATTTTTAATTGACTTAACTTTATACCAACTTTTAATCGACTTTTATATACTTTTAACCTTCCATCGATATAATTTATTGTGTATTTTACTTTTCACTTTTTCGCTCCTATTCACTTTCACCTCATTAATTCCATGAATTCAACCGGAGATGATTCGCAGTCGAATCGAAAGCGCTCGTGATAACTATGGAACTTTCATTAATAGTTTCGATTTTGGTATAGAAAAGACTATACAAAAAAAATCGAAAAAAAAAGTATCATTAGGCAAAGTATCTCCGTTGTATTTGTTAATGTCTGCTTGAGCACACACACACACACACACACACACACGCACACACACACACACACACACACACATACACACATATGTATATGTACATATAAACGCATTCAGTTATTAACATTATTGTTCGATTGGCATATAAGAGCTAACACTTGTAAAAATGTTAAAGGTCAAATCTTACAAGTGATTCATCTTACTTAAGTGACCTATAAACAAATAATTTCGCTTGACAAATGCGACAAAAACCAATGGCCGCTATTTCGTCAATTCTCGACGCCGAGTCTCTATTTGCCATTTGATCGGCTGTGTTTATCCAGAAAGAATCGATATTAATATTTGCAATGAGCCAAACCCTTATCCTCTTCATAGAACACAGAGTCAATCAATCAACCAATTTGCCTGCTTAAACAAATCTTCTGCGCATGTTACAGATAACTCGCGCTTGCGTAGTCGTGTGTCAGACACTGATGAATACTTATCCTTTTTAATTAATGAATTTTTAAAAAGATTTAATTAAAACGCTTCTCATTAGTCAATCATCAATTTATCGACCTAGACATATCTATTTGTGGCAAGTAGTTTATTCTGCACACAGAAAATAAACGTTATATGAAACATCCTATTATTCAAAGGTAAACAGTTACAGTAGGTTGTGTGAGGGGGGGTAACCAACTAACACAACCTACTGTTCTGGTCAAATACGCCCACTTTAATAATTTAAAGTGTATATCTATATATTACAAAGTTTGACTCATTCTCATTTCTAAATCGAAAAATTATAATGTTTAGACCCAAAACTGGCGGAAAAGTTTGGTAGAGTCTGCAAAAATCAGCTCTTTCAACTTTAAGTTCTTGCCGCCAAATTTTCGCCCAAAAACTGATTATAAAGCTTCATGTAAAATTTCAGATGTTTTGACCCAAAATTGGCTGAATAGTTTGCTAGAGTCCGCAAAGGTCAAATGTTTTGAACTTGGCAGACAAATTTTCGGCCAAAAACCAATTAAAAAGCTTGCATTATGTCTGAATACACGTTATGTAACATTTCAAATGTTTAGATAAAATATTAGCTGAGTAATTTGGTAGAGACCGCAGGAGTAAAATTGTTTTTAACTTTCACCCCAATGTTGACCCCTTAACATTCATTATTTTGAGCTCAAATCAAATTAAAAAGTTTGATCCATGCCCAAATAATCTATATATAAAATTTCCAAAGTTGGCCGAAGAATTTTCAAAGGTCAAATCGTTGAACTTTCAATCCTTGACAGCAAAATTTCTGTTCGAAAATCGATGAGAAAGATTTTTCCAAATCTCAATAACCCTTATGTCAAATCTCGAGTCTGTAAACTGAAAATTGACAGAGGAGTTTGGTAAGAAAATGTACACACACAAACAATTTCAATTATATATTTATATATTACTATTTCATTTAATCACAAAATTAATATCAGAAGATATAATTTTGTCTGTAAATTTTCAGTATTTACTTCAACAGTGTTCAATATATAGGTAAAGCTAGCTAGTAAGTTATGAAAACATGTATGGCAATTAAGCTTAATTGCCATATATATTTACATAACTTACTACATATATATATATATATATATATATATATATATATATATATATATATATATATATATAATTATAAAACTCAAATTACCTTATAACGACTGATTTAACCCACTTTCCGGTTTACGACATCCGCTTGCGCATGCGCGCATAAACATTAACCCATAACAACGTAAACAAATAAACACAAATCGCTTCTTTTGCAGATGTTGACCTGCGCACTGAAATATTAACGTTATTATTTCGATATTATTATTTAACATGAGAAGAGTGGGGATGTTTTGCAACTATTCTTTATTACAACTATACTGTCGCTATTTTCTTACAACTAAACAACTTTAACCCGTTGACAAACATAAGAACAATTGTAGTAAAGTCAAGACTACTACTACTACTACTACTTTCTATCCGTCCATTTTCCTTCCTTCCTTTCTTCTTTCTTTATTTTTGTTTACATTTCTAGATACAAAATAGTTGTGTGAGAACGGTGAATTTGTTGACACATTTACTAATCTGTTTCAATATTAGTTTTATTTTATTTTATTTATTTAGGTTTTAGTTTTTTGTTCAGGTTTGATTAATTATATTTTTTTTAGCTTTTAAGTTTCTATAACTTGGTTGAAGGATTCCAATATGGGTTTTTCATTCTTATATTTCTCATCGGTAGGTTCATGTGCGATTTTTCTGCTAAATGACTTTCGTCGGCGTTCGATTCGCAGGAAAATCATGTTTAATTTTCGATTTTTGAGCGATAATTCGGAAAAATAGGTAACTTTACACGAATAGGGAGGATTTTTTTTTCATGTTTGAGTGATCCGTCAGGGATTTTTCATTTTAATATACTTTCATAGAAATGTTCCTCACATGTAAAAAAAAAAACAACTATTTTTTTTACGTCACAAGTGTCACGCTCATACATGAATTCCATAGCTAATATAACATACTGACCCAACGGGTCACGGGTAGTCTGGTATATATATATATATATATATATATATATATATATATATATATATATATATATATACACATACACACACACACACACACACATATATATATATATATATATATGTATATATATATATATATATATATATATATATATATATATGTGTGTGTGTGTGTGTGTGTGTGTGTGTGTATATATACTAGCATTTTAGCCCGGAGTTGTTTGGAAGTGTATGTTGAGCCAAAAAAAAAGTGATACTAAGAAGGCAGGCTCGAACCCGTACCGCAAAGGAGGAAAAGAACGGAGAAAATACCTGACGTCTTTACTGTTACAACCAGCGCCGAAAGGGAGGTGACGTGAGATTAAATTAAGGCAAGACAATCGAAAGAAGAGGATGACTTTCGAAAATATCAGCCAAAAAAGCGACTCCCCCTCTGTAGAAAAGTACCCGGTTGAAGGTGAAGATATTAATGATTTTAGCCAATTTTTCGATATTTGTCGTCTGAAAGGTCGAACGTCAAAACAATACTGGTTGCCTCTGTTTAAAGTTTTAGGCAGACATACATACATACATACATACATACATACATACATACATACATACATACATACATGCATACATACATTTATATATTGGTAACTAAAAATTTTCGACCCAAACCGATGAAAAAGCTTGCACTATCTCTGAATACCCCTTATGTAAAATTTAAAATGTTTAGACAGGAAATTGTCTGAGTAATTTGGTAGAGACCGCAGAGGTACATTTTTTAAAAACTTTGACCCATATTATGACCCCTTAACATTTTATTGCTTTAGGCTCAAATCAAGTTATTAAGTTAGATCCATGTCTAAGGAACCTATATCTAAAATTTCAAAATGTTTGGAGGAGTTTGGTAGAGTTCTCAATGGTCAAATCGTTGAACTTTGATTTATTTTGCCTCTGCCTTCGATGACTGGCCTATGAAAACATGTTTATTGCAAGGCTAAAAATTAAAACATGAACCAATAGCTACTACGTGATGCATCCGTAATGCCGGCGTTTGACTTTCACCTGGAAAATTTCATTTTTTTTTAAATTTTCACACTTTTGCACCGATTTTTCCGTGCTAAACCCCAAATAAAAGTTTTGCATGGATTCAAATACCTAATATATGAAGTTTCATTTCTGTAGACCAAAACCTCTAGGAGGTGTTTGGTGGGCAAAATTTGTTAAACAAAAATATATACGTATACATAAATATATATGGAAACACTTTTGTGTTTACTATAAAATTTTACGTAAATATTATGCAAGTATAAATCATGTAGTGCTCAATACGTAGGTAGAGCTAGGTAGTATGTTATAAAATATATATGGCATTAAGTTACACAAAATATTCCGCGTATTGTAGCTTAATCGCCATATATATTTTTATAATTTAATTCTTAGCTCTACCTACGTATTGAGCAATGTTGAAGTAAATACTTAATGTTTACGCATAAATCTATACTTTCATATATTAATTTATGTGATTAAATGAAGTAGTTATATAAAATGTTTTGTGTAGCTTAATCGCCACATATATTTTATAACATACTAAACGATAAAATTGTCACCCTAAAGAAAACAACACTACAGCTTTATTTTCAAACTTTTATTTAAGAAATAAATTCAGGTAACTCGATTATGTAGTAGAGCTGACATCTATTCAATGTAGCCGCCTTCAGCCTCAATCACTTCATGGACTACTTAATTTTGTCATACGTCGAGAACATTACCAACACGACCTTCCACAATATCCAAGCCAATCAGATCGCGCTATGCTCCGAGTATTCGCCGAACTTGCTCCTGGTTTCGAACCCGTATCGAGGCGGTGATTATGGAGTCTAGCGGTACATTGAATAGATGTTCGCTCTGCTATACAATCAAATGGTTTGAAATGATTTTTTCAGTAGTTTTAAGATGAAGCTTAAGTGTTGGTTTCCTTAGGGCGACACTTTTATTGCTTCATCCACTGTGTGTATATATATATATATATATATATATATATATATATATATATATATATATATATATATATATTTCTCGTGAAATATAAGTTTTCAATTATATTTAACTTTTTATATATGCAAATCCTTAATTTAATAAGGTCAATCTGATTACAGGTCATATAAAAAAATAAATGACAAAAGTATATTTCAAATTTCATGATGCTGACTATCTTAAAATTTATATATATATATATATATATATATATATATATATATATATATATATATACTATCATTTCAGCCCGGCGTTGCCCGGGTGTTTGGAGGTGTATGTTGAGAAAAAAAAAGAAAAAGAAAAAGCGGTCAATTTTTTTAAACTTTGACACTATTATGTCCCCTTAACATTTATTGTTTTGGACTCAAATCAAGTTATTAAGTTATATCCATGTCCAAGGAACCTGTATCTAAAATTTCAAGTGTTTAGACCCACTATTGGCGGAGGAGTTTGGTAGAATTCTCAAAGGTCAAATCGTTGAACTTTGACCCCTTGCTCGGGTGTTTGGACGTGTATGCTGTGCAAAAAAAGCAAAAAAACAAAAAAATGGTTAATTTTTTAAAACTTTGACCCCTATTATGACCCCTTAAAATTTATTGTTTCGGGCTCAAATCACTTTATTAAGTTAGATCCATGTTCAAGGAACCTATATCTAAAATTTCAAGTGTCTAGACCCAAAATTGTCGGAGGAGTTTGGTAGAGTTCTCAAAGGTCAAATCGTTGAAATTTGACCCCTTAACAGCCAAATTTCTGGCTGACACCCGTCACATCGATTTTCCCAAATCTCAGTACCCGGTATTTCAAATTTCGAGTCTATAGACTAAAAATTGACAGAGTTATTGCGTAGGGAAATGTACACAGACAGACACACAGACACACAGACAGACAGACACGTTCACTTTTATAGATATATATACATATATATATATATATATATATATATATATATATATATATATATATATATATATATATATATATATACGCAAAAAGACAACAAAATATAAAATGAGAACATCACATTGTGTATTTTCTTATACGTTACATTATTTTCATAACCATTTGGACAATTTTAAATATTATATGATTAAAAATATTTTTAAATAGCTACTCTTCAGACGCCAAAATACACTACTTGAATACATCCATAATCTCTGTTTTAAGAGATCAAGTAGTTGGTCCTACCTCCACATCACTCTTATATTTTCTTTTCTTTTTTAGTTTTTCGAGAGCTTTCGAATTTACTAATCGCACCATTTTCGTATTTCTATTTTTTTTTTTTTTTTGATATTTCAACTAATTACGCATTTTAAATAATAATTTAATTTTTAGTAGTTTCTTTATATTTTAATAATTATTTATCTTCTCCAATTTAATTATTTAATGGATTTATTTCCCAAATACTAATCTATACTTTCAAATTTTAGTTTCCATTTAGATGTTCCACTATTTCTTCCTCAATCTTCGATAGTTTCGTATAAACTTTGTTTACATGTTAGGATCTATTAATCAATTTTTGTTTAACATGTTATTTCTTAAGGAGGAACTGCAATTAAAAAGTTAATTGAATAGTATTAATTAAAACTAGCGAAACCTGTGGAAATTCCACAGGGGACTCATTCATATGTGATATATTGATGTTGACATTCTGTAGATGTTCAGCGTAAATGGAGACGCTTTGATATTATTGTAGCTTTTTTGTTAAAACTGCAAAATTATTTATCTAAGCTAACACAGACGCTCGGAAAAGCCCGGTCGTAAAGTACGCTTAAATATGATATTTTAGTTCTTGCAGATTTCGCATATATTATTATAGAGTGCACGTTCTGTCTATTTTTATATGTTATGAATTTGCGATTTCAAAAATATATCCATATAACTTGGGTGCATTAGCTTGAATTAAAACCGAAATAAAAACTTATGATATATATATATATATATATATATATATATATATATATATATATATATATGTATATATATATATATAACTTGATTTCAGTCATAATCGGAATCACAACCAAAACCTATGAAGAATTCTTGATAAAATTCTTTATATGAAAAAGATGACTTGTGCCATCAGCTATAATCGAAACCGAAACCAAATCTTATGAAGAATTCTTAGTAAAAATTATCTATGACAAAAAGTGGAAGTACATAACAATTAAATGTAGATGTACGCGTGACACAGAAAATAACATACACGCTATCGTATTAATATATAGATTTATCTTCATCCACTGTTTATGTCAACAATTTAACTTTTCAGTTTACCTTTTCAATTCTTATCATTATCCTAGAGTTTTGTTTTTTTATCTTTCATCTCCATTATCATTTGTAATATCTTTACGTTCTAAGGGAGAAAGCTCCATTTTATCAATTATCGAAATGCAATGCATTTATATTTTAATATTTTTACTTTAGTATTTATTAATTATTATTTGTTTAATTTTAAACTTATAGTTCTAACATGATCTTCTTTCTCTCTTAGTTTTATTCCACTTAATATTTTGATTAAATTTATTTTAATATATCCTAATTCTTTATCTCCATATCTTGCAGTTACTTTATGTTAGATTTTTTCATTCTTATATTATTGAAATTACTCGGGTGTTATTTTATTATCCATAACAATTATTAAAATTAAAATTACTATATTTAGTTTCTATATATAACGTTGATGATCAAATAACGTATTTATTGCACCATTAAAAAAGCTTAGTATTAAATTTAACAGTCACTTTCAACACTTACATTTTATCATTTTAAAATTTATTTTAATCAGGTTTTAGGCATTATAACGAGAATTTATTTCTATGAAAACAGCTTTGTATAACATCTAACTTTATGTTTTAAATTTCCTCTTTAGAATTCACTATGTGGTATGCTTCAAGTAAGCAGAGTACATCTTTTCGATTTACTCGTTTTATACTTTCTAGCTTTATCTACTATTGACCATTTTAATTCAAATTCTTTTATATTCTGACGTAGTTCTTTAACCCAATCACCAAATGCAGTTGTGTTCCTCTTTTTATTTTTAATAATTATTTTTGTTCTATCCTTACGTCTATTATTATCCTCATCACGATTTGAGTCATTCTCTAGTCCAATGTTAAATGATACATGGTTTCGGTATCTGTCCTGAAAAACCGTTCAGGTCTCCCTACTTATATCTTATTTATTATTATCCACCTTAACTTCACGTTTGTAGATAATTTCAAAAATTAAGCAATTGCCCCCGATGGACATGCATTAGGTATTCTACAGTTACATTTTCTCCCCCAAATTTAATTATAATTATTTTTATTCTATCTTTATTTCTATCATTATCCTCATCCCGATTTGGCTCAATTTTAAATGATGCAATATGGTGTCGGTATCTGTCCTTGAAAAAAATAGTTAGTTCCCCCTATGTTTATCTTTTTATTATCATCCACCTTAACTTCACATTTGTATACAATTTAAAAAATAAAGCATTTGCCCTCTAACGGGCATTCGTTAAGTATTCTACAGTTACATTTTCTCTCCAAATTTAGTTCACCTAACTCAATCCTATTATCATTCAATATTTTGTTTATTTTGCCATCATTAGAACCTACTATAGTATTACCTAGAGTAACAGTGGTTGATAATGAAAATGTAACTGTGTTTTTGTTAATTATTTTACCTAATCTATTTTCTGAGGGGGGTTCTTATCAATTATTTTGTAAAATTCTTTAAGGATATTATTTTGTATATGTTCACTGAAAGATGGATTAAACCAGTGAATTAATTATTATGCATAGTTAGTGATTTATAAAGATTAATATTGAAGTTACAGTTTTTATCGGAAACCACTGAGTCGATCGGACAAAAATTTTGTATGGACTTTTGTTATGATAACGTGCAGCAAACTAATAATTATGGTATACATTCGACATACAGTTAAGGATTAATGCAAATTAGTATATAATGCAAAAATGAACACAAATTTAACTATATTCAACTATTAATTTAGCATATAGCACTCATTCTAAGTCGGACTATAAATTTTGCCCGTTTTTAACGGTTTAAAAAGTCCATATACATTTTTATGCATATAGGTCACAAAGGCAAAATAAATGGTTTATGATTAATTTCCCAGAGTTATTCCCCCTCAGAATAATTTATGTCAGCATTAGTAATACGGCATACTCACGTTGACAGACCGGTTCCAGCTAGATCACTGAAGTTAAGCAACGATGAGCCTCGCTAATACCAGATGGGTGACTATTTGTGAATACTAGGCGCTGTATAGTGTGTCGAGATAGCACTGCTGTAAAAGGAAAAGTCAGTTTCCTCCCTTCTATCAATAGTTTGTGAGAAATCCCTGGGTAAGGTCGAGAACCCACTTCAACCCCCTCTCCTACCCCGATCAAGGCACGTGAGGTCATAGAAGGCAGGTAACTGATGTAATAATTTTGTTCATGGTTTCGTATCTCGTTGTGTTGGGCAGAATATACTTTTGGGTACAATGGTCAGGACAATCGCCCAGTATGGGCACTGCTCGGACAAAAAGAAACTGCAACCTACTGTCTATACAACTGCAAAGAAAGCTTTGTCAATACATAAAATATATCCGAGAAAACAACGTGAATGCGGTTGTAAATGACGAGCAACAATGAATTCACGAATGCCTCGAAAGAGATAGATAGATGGAGAGTCATAGCTGAACCAGGAAGGACACCACATGAATGAATGGGTGTGGCTGTTAAGGGGTCAGGTGCAACGATTTGACCATTGAGAACTCTACCAAACTTCTCCGCCAAATTTGAGTATAAACAATTGAATTTTAGATATAGATTCATTGGACATGGACCTAACTTAATAACTTGATTTGAGCCCAAAACAATAAATGTTAAGGGGTCATAATAGGAGTCAAAGTTAAAAAAAAATATTCGTAATGATTATTATAAATTTTATAATTTTTAACAACATATTAAAAATTATAATTATGTTCCATGTTTGTTTTCAAAACTGCGTATTTTTAGTCTGTTCTACTCAAGTTTGAAATTAGATTTTCATCGTAAAACGCGCAGATTAAATGGGTGCATCTTTACAATTGATTTGTTATGATTGTTAATAAACGTATGGGTGTTTCTCAAATCTTATTACGAGTGACGATGCTTTATTTTGGTTCACGAAAAATTCACATCGTGCAGGCTTGCATCAATACATTTGCTACACACGCGTACAGTTTGGTAGCAAATGGAGGGGGCGGTTAACAGTGTGTTTTTGTGTGTGTATATGTGTGTATGTGTGTGTGTTTAGGGTCGTGTGCAGACAAAAAGCGCCAGAGATCAAACAGAAGAAGAACAACGGAAGTCTTTAAATAGATCAATCGATAATACACAATATAATGACACGATCAGGTAGAATGTAATGAAGATAGATCGAATGCAATAGAAAAATCGAAAATAGATAGATAGATAGATAGATAGACAGATAGATAGATAAAGAATAAGATAGATAGAACGATAGATAGATAGATAGATAGATAGATAGATAGAGGAAGAGAGAATAAAATTTAAAGATAGACACAGAGTGTGTGTGTGTGAGAGAGAGAGAGAGAGAGAGAGAGAAAGAAAAAAGAGAAATACACAAGAAAACAGAGACTAAGATAAATGGGTAGACATGAAATGAGAAGAGAAAACATAGATGGGTAAATATATATATATATATATATATATATATATATATAGAGAGAGAGAGAGAGAGAGAGAATAAGATAAGTAGATAGAAAGAAAAAAGAGAAAGATAGGTGGATAGAAATAGTAGGCAGAGACTTTATTTTGGAAGATTATCATATGTACGCATATATATATGTATATATATATATATGCATATATATAATATATATACAACACACACACACACACACACACACACACACACACACACACATATATATATATATATATATATATATATATATACAACATAACTTTTGCATTTCTTCTGGGAAGCTGATAAAATGTTCAAGAAAATTCCTAAATACCAAAATATTAAATTCATTATGTTTGATATCGACTCATATTATCTATCTATAACTCCTGAACTAAAGCACTAAATAATACGGAAATTGGAACAGATGTAACTAGATTAGAAATAGAGATTATAAAACTAGCGAGGAAAACCTTAATCAGATATGATAATGAATTATGGACAAGGAGAGATAGAGGAAACCGTTTTGATATTACCTTTGTAGGTACCTGATCTGGTAGGTCTGTGCTTAAAGAGATGTATGAAAAATACGATAGTTAAATGACGTATTGTTTTTAGTTAATTCAAGCGATGAAATTATAGAAAAAAACTAGAAAGAAAATTTAACTATTTTTTCATGAACTTAAGTTAGAAATAACGCTAAACTGCAATTGTAAAATAGTGATGTTTTTAGATATAACCTTAGATTTCAACGACAATACTTATGAACCGTATCACAACCCGAACCAAATACTATTCTCTCTCTCTCTCTGTCTCTCTCTGTCTCTGTCTCTGTCTCTCTCTGTCTCTGTCTGTCTGTCTGTCTGTCTGTCTGTCTGTCTGTCTGTCTCTCTTTCTCTCTCTCTCTCTCTCTCTCTCTCTCTCTCTATATATATATATATATATATATATATATATATATATATATATATATATATGATGTAATAAATCTAATCATCCTAAGTATATGAAAACAGCTATTATACCCAGTGTATCAAAAAGGATATCCAAATTATCACAAAATGAGAATATATTAGATAAGAAAAAGGAATATTATAGTGAAACCTTAATTGGATAAAAATATCAAGGAAAGATCAACTACATAAATGAGGTGGATAATAAAAATAGAAGAACAATCTACACAATATCATATAACATGGCAATGAAAGGAAGAAGAAATGCAAAGAATTAAAATTGGTATAAAATAATGCCAGGATAAAAAGAATGAAATTATAAAAAAATGGAGAAGTATATATTAATAATAATAATAATAATAATAATAATAATAATAATAATAATAGTAAAAAGAAGTAAAAGAAGAAGAAGAAGAAGAAGAAAAGAAGAAGAAAGAAGTATAATAATAATAATAATAATAATAATGATAAAAAGAAGAAGTAAAAGAAGAAGAAGAAGAAGAAGAAGAAGAAAAGAAGAAGAAGAAGGAAGTATAATAATAATAATAATAATAATAATGATAAAAAGAAGAAGTAAAAGAAGAAGAAGAAAAGAAGAAGAAAGAAGTATAATAATAATAATAATAATAATAATGATAAAAAGAAGAAGTAAAAGAAGAAGAAGAAGAAAAGAAGAAGAAATAAGTATAATAATAATAATAATAATAATGATAAAAAGAAGAAGTAAAAGAAGAAGAAAAGAAGAAGAAAGAAGTATAATAATAATAATAAAAAGAAGAAGAAGAAGAAAAGAAGAAGAAAGAAGTATAATAATAATAATAATAATAATAATAATAAAAATAATGATAAAAAGAAGAAGTAAAAGAAGAAGAAAAGAAGAAGAAAGAAGTATAATAATAATAATAATAATAATAATAATAATAATAATAAAAAGAAAAAGTAAAAGAAGAAGAAGAAGAAAAGAAGAAGAAAGAAGTATAATAATAATAATAATAAAAAGAAGAAGAAGAAGAAAAGAAGAAGAAAGAAGTATAATAATAATAATAATAAAAATAATGATAAAAAGAAGAAGTAAAAGAAGAAGAAAAGAAGAAGAAAGAAGTATAATAATAATAATAATAAAAAGAAGTAAAAGAAGAAGAAGAAGAAAGAAGTATAATAATAATAATAATAAAAAGGAGAAGTAAAAGAAGAAGAAGCAGAAGAAGAAAAGAAGAAGAAAGAAGTATAATAATAATAATAATAATAATAATAATAATAATAATAATAATAATAAAAAGAAGTAAAAGAAGAAGAAGAAAGAAAGAAAATTCCGAATAAAAAGAATGAAATTAAAAAATAATGAAGGAGCATGTAATAGAAATATTATAAGAGAAATAGACGCAAAACCGTCTGTACAAAGTATAAACCAGATCGGCTACGTTGTTTCTTTGGAAAACAGTGAAACGGATGAGCAGATAAACATAAAGACAGACAAAGAGAAATTCAATATAGATATTTTACAGGAATTTCATGTCAACTTAATGTACCATAAATAGTGTAGAAGTTTGTTATCCGCGTTCAAACATTTTGAATCATATGAGTGTAAGTAAATACATAACGGATTAAGTCAAATAAAATTTCAATGGTCTGAGAATTATAGACTTTTCAGTTCTGTATAAAAGCTTACTGGAATGTAGTCTTTATATATATATATATATATATATATATATATATATATATATATATATATATATAAAGCTGAGTGTGTGTGTGTGTGTGTGTGTGTGTGTGTGTGTGTGTGTGCGCGCGTGTGCTGGTCACGAATAGTTTTACTATTATAGAAAACTGATCACATATAATGATAGAAGATGTATCAAGACACAGGAATGGGTATGTTTGATCTGGCAGAACGGTGGTCCATTAAAAATGTGGGGTCTGTGTTCGCGCCTGGTCCACAAAGTATGGAAATAGAAAATTAAAAAATTAAAAAAAATAAACGTTTACAACTGTTTTTGATATAGATGTACATAAGAATACTTTGATAAGTATGTTTTAACTTAAATAGGGATGGTATGATAAAATTGTGGGGTCTGCGTTCGCGCCTGGCCTCCATAGAATGGAAATAGGCACACACTTTAATAAAGACTTTTCATATCTATCTGCGTGAGTATACTTTGATAATTATGTTTCAGTTTGAAGAAATATGGTATAATAAAATTATGGGTTGTTCGTTCGCGCCTGACCTCGATAGAATGGAAATATGTCACAAAGTTTAACAAGGTTTTTTAATATAGATCCACAGAATATTGTGATAAGTGTTTCAGTGTGAACAGGTATGGTATAATAAATTATGGGGTTTATATGGGGAGCCATGATTAATTATACTGTTTTGTTTTTAAATCCCTGGAACAGTGTTTAATGGTAAACTGATGATCCCTTAAATTAACATTAGGTCTATAGTGAATTCGAGATAGTAAGTTGATGCATTAATTGCAGGTGATTAAATTACTTACTGATTACTATTTGTTGGAAAACTATTTAAAAATATCAAAATTAAATAATTTTTTAATATAGTTTTAAAGGTTAAAATCTTCCAAGACTACATATATAAGTTTCCATTCCAGTAATATATATATATATATATATATATATATATATATATATATATATATATATACTAGCAAACGTACTCGTCGTTGACTAGGTTCAAAAGCAACCTACAGAAAATGGACTCTGATTTATGAAAGTATGATAGGTTATGAAAAGGAAGGGTTGTAAAGAGATAGTTTCGAATTTGGGGGTATCAAAATCAAAGCAAAATATGAAGAAAGTAAAAATAAAATAGATAACCCCCATAATTTATTATTCCAGTAATATATATATATATTACTTTTAAATATTTAAATATTTTTACGTGCATAGAAGTTATTCATGGACGCGCCGTTTCTAGATAAGTACTGCAGGGCTAAATTTTGTGGCAAAGATTCGAACACATGACTTTAGAATCTGGAGTCTGGCGTTTTACCAGCGAGCTACGAAGTCCTGTCAAACTTTATACATGATCGTGTTGCTTTTAAACAGATATATTGTGATATTTTTAAGGTGATTAAATACAAAAACTGTTAATGTTCCAATTAAAATAACAGATCCTATATATATATATATATATATATATATATATATATATATATATATATATATATAAGGTTCTTTGTCCGTGTGTGTGTGTGTGTGTGTGTGTTCGTCGTTCCCTATGGACTTCAAAACGCTGTGGTTGATTTTCATACAATTTCCAGCAAATGTGCTTTATATCAAAATATTATGTTTAAGCGTATTGTACGACCAGGCAACGCTGGGCTTCAAGTTAGTATGTATATACTTACGATACATATATATATATATATATATATATATATATATATATATATATATATATATATATATATATATATTAGACCTTCAGTCCGGATAAGCTCAGTCCGTATGTACTGTTCATAAATTTATGTGCATATGTATATATATATTAAAAAGTTTGACTCATGTACAGGTTACCTGCATCTAAAATTTCAAGTGTTTAGACGCAAAATTGGAAGAGGAGTTTGGTAGAGTCTGCAAATGTTAACTCTTTCAACTTTGACCTCTTATCAGCCAAGTTTTCGCCCCCAACCTGATTAAATGGCTTTCTGCATGTCTGAATACCCTTTATATAAATTTTCAAATGTTTAGACTCAAAATTGGCTGATTATTTTACTGCAAAGGTCAAATCCGTTGAACTTGGACATCTTGGCAGCCAAATTTTCGGCCTAAACCCCTTGACAGCTCAAATGTTGCCCTATCTCTGTATTTCATGTTTAGACCAGAAATTGGTTGAGTAATTTGGTATAGACCGTAGAGATCAAAAATTGGGGGAGGAGTTTGGTAGACTTTTCAAAGGTCAAATCGTTGAACTTTGACCCCTTGACAGCAAAATTTCTGGCCGAAAACGGATATACAAGATTTTCCCAAATCTCAATACCACTTACGTCAAATCTCGAGTCTGTAGACCGAAATTGACAGAGTTATTTGGTATGCAAATGTACACAGACCGACGGACAGACAGACAGACATTTTCACATATATATATATATATATATATATATATATATATATATATATATATATATATATATATATATACTAGCATGGGTGCCCGGCGTTTCCCGGATATTTGGAGGTGTGTTTTGAGCCAAAAAAAAAAAAAGTGGTAGTAGGAAGGCTGGCTCGAACCCGTACCGCGAAGGAGGAAAAGAACGTGAAAAAACGTTACGTCTTTGTTGTTAGGACACCCGCCAAACCGGAAGTGACGTAGGTTAAAATTAAGACTAGACAGGCGAAAAGAGGGGATGACTTTCGAAAATATTGGCGAAAAAAAGCATCCCCTTCCTGTAGAAAAGTGGCCAGTTGAGGGCAAAGAAATTAATGTGTGTGTTGAGCAAAAAGAAAAAAAAATAGGTAGTAGAAAGGCAGGCTCGAACCCGTACCACGAAGGTGGAAAAGAACGGGGGGGGGGGACCTGACGTCTGTGTCGTTACAATCACGACCAAACCGGTGGTGAAGTAGGTTTTAATTAGGGCTAGACAATCGAAAGGAGAGGATGACTTTAAAAAATATCGGCGAAAAAACGACCCCCCCCGTATAAAAGTGTCCAGTTGAAGGTGAAGATATTAATGATTTTAGCCAATTTTTTCGATATTTGTCATCTGAAAGGTCGAACTTGAAAACAATACTGATCTTGTAAAAATTCGTCGCCTCTGTCGAAAGTTTTAGGCACACATACATACAAACAGACATACATACATTTATATATTGGTGATTAAAAGTTTTCGACCCAAACCGATTAAAAAGCTTGCTCTATATCTGAATACCTTTTATATAAAATTTCAAATGCTTAGACCAGAAAGTGCCTAAGAAATTTGGTAGAAACCGCAGAGGTCAATTTTTTTTTAACTTTGACCCCTATTATGACCCCTTAACATTTATT
The DNA here is from genome assembly GCF_053919585.1 of Euprymna scolopes. NCBI lineage: Eukaryota > Metazoa > Mollusca > Cephalopoda > Sepiida > Sepiolidae > Euprymna > Euprymna scolopes. The sequence goes on from NC_136505.1 coordinate 90,396,921, forward strand.
GTTTGGGGCTAAATCAAGTTATTAAGTTATATCCATGTCAAAGAAAGCTATACTTAAAATTTCAAGTATTTAGACCAAAAATTGTCGGAGGAGTTTGATAGAGTGTAACGTAATGTAATCACCCATTGAGGAGCGTTAGAACTACGCTGAAGTAGCTTTTTATTCCCGGATGACGCCAGATAAAACAAGGATTTAAGATAGAGAAGATAAATATACTTTTTTATTTCATGTCAAAATAGATATTGTTTTAAACCAGAGAAATATATTTTTACGGCTAAAAGTTGACAACAGGAAATTTCACTTAGAACCTTGTCTGGCCTTAAATGAACTCAGGGTCGGATGTCAGAATTGACACCTGACCTTGGAAATCGGGAGTATGAGTAATTAAGATTTCAGTGTGAGAATTGTACCCACGCAAAACCCTAAAAGCTTTCGATTTCGTGGCGAAATCTTATTCGCTGGGAGGATTTCCACACCGTCCACATACCTTACTATATATACGACTGTCATGCGAAAATTAGTCAGATAGAGTTTAGTCGCAGAGTAGAGTTGGGAGTTAAAGTAGATTGCTTCTTGTATCCGAGAAGAGACGTGGCCCCTCCCCACCTCATCCATCCGTCTGTCGCTGTCTGTGAAGAGACTTGAGACTTTGGAAAAACTTACTACGAATTGAATGAGAATTGTAAAAACATTTTTTTACGTAGTTTTGTGAAAATTAAGCTTCTGTGGATAGACTACAATTGTTTGTCTTTCTTCCTGGCTGCCGCTTCGATATTCTCTTTCAGCATACAAGATTTCATGTAACAACCTCAGAGAAGTCTAGACGACACAAGCCAAGAATTCAGATAGACAAGAGTCCTTAACCACCTTCTCAAGTGAGGTGTTACAAGAGTTCTCAAAGGCAATATTTCTGACCGAAAGCGAATTACACAGTTTTCCAAATCTCAGTACCTTGTATATCAAATTTCGAGTCCGTAGACTTTAAATTGACAAAGTTATTGCGTAGGGAAATGTACACACACAGGCACACACAGACATACACAAAGACACGTTCACTTATATATATATATATTAGCATTACACACACGGACACACACACAGACACGTTCACTTTTATATATATATATATATATATACATATATATATATATATAGATAGATAGATAGATAGATAGATTAAACAAAAATATATACGTATACATAAATATATATGGAAACAATTTTGTGTTTACTGTAAGCTTTTTACGCAAATATTATGCAAGTATAAATCGTATAGAATATCTGCATGAATATAATTACATGTAATGGTTAACTAAAAATGATCATCCCATAAGAAAACCGAAAAAACTAACAGAGAATTAATTAAAATGAATGTTTAAAAGAATATGCAAATTAGCTAGATCTTTTGCTAATAAATGCAATCCCACAACCCATATATATAAATAAAAAAAAATGTATTTTCTTTTTAAATAAATAGAAAAGAGGGTTTTTAATATGAATATTAATACACACAATAGAAAAACGAATTTATAGGAGCATATATATATATATATATATATATATATATATATATATATATATATATATATATATATATATATATATGTTCAAATTTTTTCGAATGAACAAATCTCGGGAGGGCCGATGAAAATCCTCCTAAATATTAAGGGTCAAAATTGGGGGGAAAGTTTTAAAAAATTGACCTCTGCAAGTTCTACCAAATTACTCAACCAATTTTTGGTCTATTCATAAAGTGTAGTCAGACAAAGGGTAAGCTTTTTAATCGGGTTTTGGCCGAACGTTTGGCTGCCAAGGATTCAAATTCTAAAAGATGTTATCCTTGCGATCTCTAGCAAACTATTCAGCCAATTTTGGGCCTTAACATTTGAAATTTTACATAAAGGGTCATTAGCAAGCTTTTTAATCCGTTTTTGCCTGCCAAGAGGACAAAGTTGAAAGAGTTGACATGTACAGAGTCTACCAAACTCCTCCGCTAATTTTTAGTCTAAACACTTGAAATTATAGATGTAGGTTACCTTGACATGAATCAAACTTTTAACATATATATATATATATATATATATATATATATATATATATATGTGTGTAAGTGTGTGTGTGTGTGTGTGTGTGTGTGCACATAAAGTTATAAACAATTCATAGGGTACGAGCAAAGCTGGGATGAACCGCTAGTATATATATATATATATATATATATATATATATATATATATATATATATATATAAAGCTGAACGTCTGTGTGTGTCTGGTCACAAATAGGCTCCTATATGGTTGATTATTTTAACAAACTGATTACATATAATGATAGAAGATGTATCGAGGATCAGGAATGGGTATGTTTGATCTGGCAGAACGGTGGTTCCTAAAAATTATGAGGTCTGCGTTCACGCCTGGCCCCCAAAGTAGGGAACTAAAAAATGAAAAAAAAATCGTTTACAGGGGTTTTTAATATAGATGTACATAAGAATACTTTGATTAGTATGTTTTAACTTAAATATGGATGGTATAATAAAATTGTGGGGTCTGCGTTCGCGCCTGTACTCCATAGAAATATGGCACAAACTTTAACAAAGACTTCTCATATCTATTTGTGTAAGTATACTTTGATAATTATGTTTCAGTTTGAAGAAATATGGTATAATAAAATTATTGGGTGTTCGTTCGCGCCTGACCGCCATAGAATGTAAATATGTCACAAAGTTTACTAAGGTTTTTTAAAATGGGAGAGGGTCCAAAATAAAACCTTAACTTTAATCTGGATTCACGTTAGCTTTTATTTATTTTTTGAGTTGTATGATATTGTGTCGAATAAATTCACCTCATAAATTCACATTCTTATTAAAGTGAAAGCCAAAAAAAAAAAAAAGTCGGAACTTTAGAAAATTCTCGACACAAATTTCGCATAACTCTGTTTTTTTTCCTTCTCCACTTGCACGTGCACTCTTTCGAAAATAGATGAATAGATAAATAATTTAAAAAATTAGAACGTTATTTGTTATCGTGTCAAAAGAAGGAAAATGTGATTACGTGTCTTTTTAAAAACATTTACATAACCTTTTTATTTTATTTATATATCTGTTTAAGCTTTTTTGTCAGTGTACTAGAAGGAATTCAGTTCAGCTGCGTGTTCTTTACATTACAATAGTACAAGCCTGAATCCGACGGCGTAATACTACACCGTTCAATACTGTAAAACTGAAACGAAGCTGTTCTGTATTAACACTGCGCCATTTTCTTCTTATTCATATTTATATCGATTCTTTGCTTTAAAAAACTAAATTAATTACATGTTTACTTTTTTAATATCCCCATTTTGCTGTTTCAGATTATTTTAATAAAGTAAGCCAAGCTTCATTATCTTTCAAAACTGTTTTTGTTTCTTTGTTTTTCGATATTTCGTCGATATTATTTAGTAAGAGTGTTTAGCAGAAAACCAAAAACGACTACCCGAAAAAATAAATATACAAGAAATAAATGTTACCATAGTCAATAAAAGTTCAGTTCATGTTTCTTTTTAATTTTGAAATAGTTTTTAATGCTCTTTACTTGAAATAATTTCAACGAACCGAAATTAAAACGAAATTTTAGGCGATATCTATTAAATGAATTTTTATATAAACTACACATGTCATAATCGAATATTCTTCCAGCACAAAATAACGGAAAACATTAAAATATGTTTATAAATATTCCTTACGTTGACGGAACTCTCTTAAATTGTTAACACAGAATGACTAGGTGCCCCTCCTTCAAATTGAAAACGAGGCTCTCCATTTCAAAGTCGCTGCTATTTGGATTTTTTTTAACCGGTTCGTGAATTAAAAAAAAAATCTTTTTGTTTTTTAAACTACTTAAAAATACAAACCAATGAACTTTTCTATCATAAAAGTAACTTTTATTGACTATGGTAACATTTATTTCTTGTATATTCATATTATTATATATATAACATTTTCTCTGTGTAAGGAAACATCATTTTGTTGGTCACTGTTGGCTACGAATGGAAACAAAGTTGATATAAAAAAATATATTTTCGTGAAAATCATCTTTACTTTCATCATATTTTGCTTAGGGTAAAGATTTTGAGTATCAAAACCTATCTTTTTACAATCCCCTCCTTTTCATAACCTATCATACTTTCATCAATCACAGTCCATTTTCTGTATGTTGTTTTTGAACCCGGTCAACGTCGGGTACTTCTGCTAGTATATATATATATATATATATATATATATATATATATATATATATATATATATATATATATATATATAATCTATTTATTCATTTCGAATAAACTCATACAGCTCGAGATTGGGTCTCAATGCGTCGGTTTTTATACTTAGAAAAAGTCCAGCTGAAAATCTCTCTTGGTGACAAAACGAGATAGAAATGCAAAGAAAGAGAGAGAGAGAGAGAGAGAGAGAGAGAGAGAGAGAGAGAGAGAGAGAGAGAGAGACGGGGACGGAAACATGAATACGTACAAAAAAGAAAAAAGAAAAAGAAAAGCTACTGATTTTCTTGGTTCACAAGTCTCAAGTGAGAAATGCTTTGACCTTTCGACCTTCGAATCCTCGATCCCATAAACATATGTCAAACTCAGCTAGGATTAAATCTGATTGACACATTTCTTCGACTTAACTTCTGCTGCAACATTTGTAGGCAACAATACCACCGTCTCCATTTTATTCGTTTCCTCGTGAGTACATAGAAAGTTGGGCACAACTCTTTAAATGTAAGAAGCTCCAGCTTTTGCAAAACGGCGCTTATCATTGTGCAAAAGTCTGGTTGTATCACAGGTCTTATTTGCGGCTAGACTAACATCATATAATTATATAATATTTTTATAATTTCTCTCTCTCTCTCTTTCTCTCTCTCTCTCTCTCTCTCTCTCTCTCTCTCTCTCTCTCTCTCTCTCTCTCTCTTGGCGACCTCTCAGCGGTGAAGATGATGATCGTGTTCGAGATTTTAGTGTGTGTGGAGGTGGCCGACACGGCTGATCCTGGATTTGAACTGCCTTTCACAGTGAAGACAAGTAGTTCCATTTCTATCATAATTATATAACAGTACTCAGTAGTAAATAAAGCCATTTATATTAATATTTTATACAGACATCTACAAACATCGCTACATTAACATGACGATGTTTCGATCGATAATTATTATAAACTAAGATCACCTCAGGCGAAAAGTCTGTCCTTTGTTTTAGATTTTCAAATTGAAAAAGAAAATCGTTGGTACATTTTCAGCAAATGCCTTTTTTTTCAATACGAACGAAAGAAAGGACAGACTTCTCGACTGAGAAAATCTTACTTTTTGTTAACAACAGATCGAAACATCATCATGTCGGTGTCGCGGGATTTCTGCATGTCTGTATAAATAAAAATATTAAGATAAATAGCTCTATTTACTATTGAGAACAATTATATAAATCCGGTTTCAATTATCTGCATCAGAGTGGCTGAATATAGCGAGATTCGAAATCGTGACCCCACGGTAATGAGCCTAAGCCCCTTACCTCTGACCCATCTCGCCAAATGTCTGGATATATCGCGATTTACTTAAACTTAGCCATTTATATATATATACCGTGGGGTCCCGAGTTCGAATCTCGCTATATTCAGCCACTCTGATGAGTCGTAGACGACGAAACACGTGTCAGTGGATAATTACATTTTAAAAATAATATAAACACGGGTGGCAAAATCACATAAACTGTGAAAAAAATTTTAAAATAAGTATTAACAATTATTTTCATACCTACAGACACCAGTATTTCATATGTCTGTATGTATAAAATAATTGTTAATATTTATTTAAAATATATATATATATATATATATATATATATATATATATATATATATATATATATATATATATAGCTATAAAGCTCCTTTAAGAAATTAAAATTGAGCTCTCTTTGGGAATTAAGAAAAAGGGGTCAACTTCATCACAAATGAAACATTCCGACTTCCGGTCACTGTATACTCTTTTCACTGTTTACTATGTATAACCTTTGTTTTGGCATTTATAGGCAATTTTCCTTAATTCTTGTGTTAATTGCCGATGGTCATGAGGTAATGCTAGCCTACGAAGTTAAAAGTGACTTTTGACTGGGTCCAAATTTTCTGAACAGCCGTATATATCATTTCCTACACATTGCGTAAGCATGAAATACTGGTGTCTGTAGGTATAAAAATAATTGTTAATACTTATTTAAAAAAAAAATTTTCACAGTTTATGTGATTTTGCCACCCGTGTTTATATTTTTTTGTCCCTTTCAAACATCGATAGATACAATTCAGTTTTTAATGACTAAAAACCGAAACCACGCCATGTCGATGTTGCAGTATAAATAAAAATATTAATATAAATAGCTTTATTTACTATTGAGCACTATTATATAAATTCTCTGTATTTGAAATTCTCCGTATTTATATTCTGCGAATACATACTTAACCTGGATTATAGTAAAAAAAATAATTATATTGGCCAACTAGAAATCCTCAGCATATATAAAAACAAGAAGCAACGACAGAATTCGCGCATAAGCCTGACGAATCCTATCGTTGGATGAAACGCAGAATATTCAGTGTAGCTTAATCGCCATATATATTTTATAAATTACTATATATATATATATATATATATATATATATATGTGTGTGTGTGTGTGTGTGTTTGTGTTTGTGTGTGTGTGTGTGTGTGTGTGTGTGTGTGTGTGTGTGTGTGTGTGTTGAGACGATTAATCGGAATCGAGAATCAGATAAATCGGAGTTTTTTGGGGTATCGGAATCGGAAAAATTTGAGCCTATTTTCCGATGCCAAAACCGATTCCTTTAATTATCTTTCTTTTATTCGATTTTGGTTCAAGAAACATCTCCCACTGCTTGTAGTAAAAATAGAATAATAAATATTTATTGATTTGAACTTCCAGTGACAATAAAATCTCTAGATCACCTCCTGGACAAGTGTGTTTTTACGTTTGAGAAAATACAGGCACGTATTTTTACAGTAATCGGGACAAAATAAGACTTCATAGTTAAATATTTAGAGTAATTGTATCGGAATCGGGAATTTAGTATGGAATTGGGAAAAAATATTGAAATCGTCCCATCACTAATATATATATATATATATATATATATATATATATATATATATATATATATATATATATATATTGTAATTCACCATAAAATGTACGGCGACAAACCATATCAACAAAGTTTTTGCAATGTATAAGGTTTCGCCGTTCGTGTTTATATTTATGCGTCTTTGTCAAACATCGATGGCCAGAAATCAGTTTTTCGGCCCGTGGAATTGGCGTAGTTGCAAGTCGTACCTAGTTTTGGAGACAAGCCTGCTTGGCGTGTGGGTGGATGACGTCACGTCTAAATCAGCATATATTCCGACCATTGTTTGTGGTGTGCGTAGGTGTACCTCGATTTGGGCCCGGGTAAAAATATATACACACGTAATTGCTTTGTCGGAACGCGTGGGAGATGCTGTCGTTTTTTTATTTGTTTGTTTTGTTTTGTTTTTTTTTGTTTTGTTTGTTTTGTTTTTCGCAATTATTTCTGAACGAATTAATTTGTGCTGCCATTTTTTTTTTTTTTTTTTTTTTTTTTTTTTTTTTGACGTTGAACAGATTAAATTGTTGTCAGGTTTGTTTAACGATGCGGACGCAGCGGTGTTTGTGTTGAATATTACAGAGATCCTAAATATATCGATTATGATAATTTGAAGGTAGGATAAAGGTTAGCGCCCACGGCACACGTTTTCATTTGTAGCACATTTAAATGGGGTCGCATTTCATTATAAAAGGATTCTGTTCTTTAGTGAATCGCTCTGTTCGTTGGTCCGTCACGCTTTCATTTGAAATAGACGTAATTAAAATTACATCTCTTACTTTAAAAGCATCCAAGTATCTCTAGAAAGAATCTCGGTACGTTGGTCAGTCACGCTTACAGTTATCATTGTAGAATTCGTTTTGTCTGTCACGCTCACATTTGAAATTGCAGTTTCTTTCCTCTGTCATGCTTAAGTTTAAAATAGCATTTTCTTTGATTTCGCACGTTCCAGTTTGAAATAGTATGTGGGAAGGATCACGCTTAAATCTAAAATAACATTGTATTTGATCTGTCACGTTTAGATTTAAATAGCATTGTATGTTTAATTTTTAAAAGCCCTTTCTGATTTTTCAAACTTAATTCTTAATAGCATTTTCTTTTATCGGTCACGTTTAAGTTTTAATATATTTTTCTGTCACGCTCATGTTTGAAATAGTATTTGAAATTTGTCCGTCGTGTGTGTTGTATGCGACTTCGAAGCTTGATATGAGGTCTTGTCCGTCGGTTGGTTTGTCTTACATAAATTTGTAATAAACTTTTAATCACTAAACATGCAATAAAATGGCCGCATCTCATTATCTTGTTTTATGACTTTAAAATTTTGATTATTTGTCTTTGGTTTTTAATAACATGCTTTGAATATAAATAGAACTAATCGAGTCTATTTATTGGTTAGTGGATCAATCGATTGAGCTCAAGTACGTTGAGGTGTGATGGAAAGGATTATATCTTTACTTAAAATTATATATATATATATATATATATATATATATATATATATATATATATATATATATATATACTAGCAGAAGTACCCGTCGTTGACTGGGTTCAAAAACAGCCTACAGAAAATGGACTGTGATTGATGAAAGTATGATAGGTTATGAAAAGGAGAGGGTTGTAAAGAGATAGGTTTTGATACTCAAAAATTTTACCCTAAGCAAAATATGATGAAAGTAAAGATAATTTTCGCGAACATATATTTTTTATATATCAACTTTGTTTCCATTCGTAGCCAACAGTGACCAACAAAATGATGTTTTCTTACAAAGAGAACATGTTATATATATAATAATATAAATATACAAGAAATAAATGTTACCATAGTCAATAAAAGTTACTTTTATGGTAGAAAAGTTCATTGGTTTGTATTTTTAAGTAGTTTGTGAAAAAAAAAAAAATTTTTTAAATTCACGAACCGGTTTAAAAAAAAAATCCAAATGGCAGCGACTTTGAAATGCAGAGCCCCGTTTTCAATTTGTAAGAGGGGCACCTGAGCATTCTGTGTTAACAATTTAAGAGAGTTCCGTCAACGTAAGGAATATTTATGAACATATTTTAATGTTTTCCGTTATTTTGTGCTGGAAGAATATTCGATTATGACGTGTAGTTCATATAAAAATTCATTAAAGTAGTTATCGCCTTTCGTTTTACTTTCGGTTCGCTGAAATTATTTCAAGTAAAGAGCATTAAAAAAACATGAACTGAACTTTTATTGACTATGGTAACATTTATTTCTTGAAATATTTATTTTTCCGGGTAGTCGTTTTTGGCTTTTCTGATAAACCCTCTTAATAAACAATATCGACGAAATATCGGTAAACAAAGAAACAAAAACAGTTTTGAAAAATAATGAAGCTTTGCTTACTTTAGTAAAATAATCTGAAACAGCAAAATGGGGATATTAAAAAAGTAAACATGTAATTACTTTAGTTTTTTAAAGCAAAGAATCGATATAAATATGAATAAGAAGAAAATAGCGCCGTTTTCAAGCAGAACAGCTTCGTTTCACTTTTACAGAATTGAACAGTGTAGTATTGCGCCGTCGGATTCAGGGTTGTACTATTGTAATGTACAGCACACGCAGAAAGGGTTGTAATCAACTGAATTCCTTCTAGTACACTGACAAAAAAGCTTAAACAGATATATAAATAAAATAAAAATGTTATGTAAATGTTTTTAAAAAGACACGTGAGCAGGATTTTCCTTCTTTAGACACGATAACGTTCTTATTTTTTATTATTTATCTATTCATCTATTTTCGAAAGAGTGCACGTGCAAGTGGAGAAGGAAAAAAGAGCTATGCAAAATTTGTGTCGAGAATTGTCTAAAGTTATAACTTTTTTTTGGCTTTCATTTAATAAGAACATGAATTTATGAGGTGAATTTATTCGACACAATATGATTCAACTCAAAAAATAAATAAAAGCTAACGTGAATTAAGATTAAAGTTAAGGTGTCATTGTGGACCCTCGCCCCTTTTAAAAACCCTTGTTAAACTTTGTGACATATTTGCATTCTATGGGGGTCAGGCGCGAACGAACACCCAATAATTTTATTATACCATATTTCTTCAAACTGAAACATAATTATCAAAGTATACTTACGCAAATAGATACGAAAAATATTTGTTAAAGTTTGTGCCATATTTCCATGGAGTACAGGCGCAAACGCAGACCCCACAATTTTATTATACCATCCCTATTTAAGTTAAAACATACTTATCAAAGTATTCTTGTGTACATCTATATCGAAAACACTTGTAAACGTTTTTTTTTTTTTCATTTTTTAATTCCATACTTTGTGTGCCAGGCGCGAACACAGACTCTACAGTTTTTATGAACACCGTTCTGCCAGATCAAACATACCCATTCCTGGTCCTCGATACATTTTCTATCATTATATGTAATCAGTTTTTTAAAATAGTCAACCAAATAGGAGCCTATTCGTGACCAGACACACACTCACACACATTAAGCTTATATATATATATATATATATTCAGCTTTATATATATATATATATATATATATATATATATATATATATACATATATATATAATATGTATGTACATATGTATGTATATACATGTATGTATATATGCATGCATATATATATGTATATATATATATGTGTATATATATATGTATGCATATATATATATATATATAATATGTATGTACATATGTATGTCTATACATGTATGTATATATGTATGCATATATATATGTGAAATAAAATGGAGGTGGAAGGACCTGGATACTCAACGTTTCGCCCGATTTATGCGGGCTTCTTCAAGAGGGATGGTCATTGAGTATCCAGGTCCTTCCACCTCCATTTTATTTCATATCGTCGGATTTAATCCAGCTCAACAATCATATATATATGTATATATATATATATATGTATGCATATATATATATATATATATATATATATATATATATATATATATATACAATATAAAGGTGTGTGTGGGTGGGTATGTGTGTGTGTGTGTGGTCACGAATAGGCTCCTATATCGTTGACTATTTAAAAAAACTGATTACATATAATGATAGAAGATGTATCGAGGACCAGGAATGGGTATGTTTAATCTGGCAGAACGGTGGTTCATTAAAATTATGGGGTATGCGTTCGCGCCTTGTCCTCAAAGTATGGAAATAGAAAATTTTAAAATTAAAAAAAACGATCAAGTGGTTTTGATATAGATGTACATAATAATACTTTGATAAGTATGTTTTAACTAAAATATGGGTGGTATGTGGGGTCAGCGTTCGCGCCTGGCCTCCATAGAATGGAAATAGGCACAAACTTTAATAAAGACTTTTCATATCTATCTGCGTAAGTATACTTTGATGATTATGTTTCAGTTTGAAGAAATATGGTATAATAAAATTATGGGGTGTTCGTTCGCACCTGACATCCATAGAATGGAAATATGTCACAAAGTGTAACAAGGTTTTTTTAATATAAATCCACAGAATATTGTGATAAGTGTTTCAGTGTGAACAGGTATGGTATAATAAATTATGGCGTTTATCTATTTTATTTTTACTTTCATAATTTTTTGCTTTGGTTTTGATACCCCCGAATTCGGAGCTATCTCTTTACAACCCTTCATTTTCATAACCAATCATACTTTCATAAATCAGAGTCCATTTTCTGGAGGCTGTTTTTGAACCCAGTCAACGACGGGTACTTTTGATAGTATATATATATATATATATATATATATATATATATATATATATATATATATATATATATATATATATAAACATCCAACGCAATGTTTCTCTTTGGGGAACTTTGAATCTTTTCTCACGCTTTTTTTTTCCTCCCTCGTTGTGCCAATATTTTAATCGTTTTTTAAACGTTAATAAATTTATTTTAGTGTCCCCGTAATTTTGGCACATTTAATAAGTTCCCCATTAGAACTCTTTATTTTCGACAATATTATTTTGTACGCTATCGATTTTCTCCTGATGAGATGATAGCCGAAAGAGCTCTTGAGAAACTTCTGCTTATCATATATATATATATATATATATATATATATATATATATATATATATATATATATATATAAAGCTGAACGTCTGTGTGTGTGTGTGTGTGTGTCTTGTATTTAGCATTTTATTCGGTGAAAAATTACGTTTTAAACCAAAAAAAAAAAAACTGAAAAAGCAATAAAAAATCGTTTTTAGAATTGAAAATTAGGTACATGTTTTTCCGATTCTTATACTTAAAGAAGTTTCGATTGTTCTGATTCCCAATTTCGATTTCAATTTATCGTCCAACACTAATATATATATATATATATATATACTAGACTTGGTAGTCGAATAAAAGCGGGAAAAAGTTATAGACGTTGATTTAGAATGAGTGCTTTATACCAAATTGATCAAAGAATGTGGTTAAATTTGTATTCATTTTGGCATTAAATATTAATCCCTATTAATCTTTATTTGTCCCCAACTGTACATCGAACAGATACCATAATACTTAGTTCGCTACATCTTATGTAACCAAGGTCCATACAGATATCGCATACAAATTGGACAAGTAATTTCCGACTAAAAGTGAAACAAACGGACAGTCAGACAAGCAGACTGACAGATAAACTAAGAAAAATATATTATTTGGAATCGGTGATGGCTGAAAGAACGTAAACAATGTTCCCCTTGGATACGATAAAGGTATCAATTCAAAATTCTGTATAAGTTCCAGTGTCAACCTAAATATTCCCAACTGTTTGAATAGATACGAGGGTCGTGCAATAATTAATTCCCCTGGCCCACTTCCAGTTGTCTGATCTAGCTGAAATTTTGCATGTGCACTGAATTATATATTTACGGGTTATGTGGCAAATTACAGCTGTGAACTAATTGTGGTTTCTGTTTTACAGGTGTTTGAACTGAGTCAGGTGTGAAATGGAGCCTGTTGAATGTCGAGCAGTGATCTGGTTTTTGTATCTGAAAGGACACACACCACAGGAGACTTGATGAAATGAAACTGATGGTGATAATGCCCCCTCATATGACCTTGTAAAACGCTGGCATCGTGAATTCAAACATGGCTGGAAGTCTGTGGAAACAGCTCCCAGACCTGGTCGCTCCCCTTCTACCATTGATGAGGCATCTGTCCGTCAAGTTGAGGCTGCCATTTTGGAAGATCGGCGCATTACTATTCGTCAAATAGCCCAAGATGTCAAGATTAGTACAGGATCTGTGGAAACTATCATTCATGACCATTTGCATATGCATAAGGTGTCTGCCAGATGGATTTCCAGGTTGCTCACACCATTCCAGAAGCGAGAACACGTCGAGTGCTCGAGAATGAATTTGGAGAAGTGCCAAGAAGATGAGTCCAAGTTTTTCAAAAGACTGATTACACAGGATGAAACCTGGATCCATCACTATGATCCAGAGACCAAAGCCCAGTCAATGCAGTGGAAGCACTTGGACTCACCACCTCCAAAGAAGGCAAGAGTGCAGCCCTCCTCTGGCAAGGTCATGCTCGCAGTCTTCTGGGACCCGGACGGAGTAGTGATGACAGATTTCCTGGCAAAGGGTACCACAATTACAGGAGCCTATTATGCTTCACTTTCGAGGAAATTAAGGGAAGCTATCAAAATCAAGAGACAGGGCAAGATCAGCAAAGGTACCCTCCTCCTACAGGACAACGCTCCAGTCCACAACTCGCATGTGGGCAGATTAGAAGCACGAGCGTGTGGTTATGAAATTCTCCCCGTCCTTCCTACTCTCCTGACTTGCACCCTCTTACTTTCAACTCTTCCCAAACATGAAGTTGTTTTTGAAATGAAAGCGTTTCCCAAATGATGCAGCCTTGATTTCTGAAGTCACGTCGTGGTTGGAGGACCAACCTGGGTTGTTCTACAAAAACGGTCTCCAGAGTTGCATCAAACGATGGGAGAAATGCATAACTCTGGGTGGTTCCCATGTAGAGAAAGACTAATAACTGTGCCAAGTTTCGTTGCTCTATTGCTATGGGAAGTGTGTCATGGGGCATTACTTATTGCACGCCTCTCGTAGATGAACCTAAAAAAGGTCAGATGTTACATCGATCGAAGCAAAATTTCCATATTTTAACAAACTTTCGGTCGATGCAACCTTCAATCTTCTTTGGGTATATCTTATCGAACTCGGCAATCTTTCTGTTGAACTCGGCAATCTTTATGTTGAACTCGGCAATCTTTCTGTCGAACTCGGCAATCTTTCTGTTGAACTCGACAATCTTTATGTTGAACTCGGCAATCTTTCTGTCGAACTAGGGAATCTTTCTGTTGAACTCGGCAGTCTTTATGTTGAACTCGGCAATCTTTGTGTCGAACTCGGAAATCTTTCTGTTGAACTCGGCAATCTTTCTGTTGAACTCGGCAATCTTTCTGTCGAACTAGGGAATCTTTCTGTTGAACTCGGCAGTCTTTATGTCGAACTCGGCAATCTTTGTGTCGAACTTGGCAATCTTTATGTTGAACTCGGCAGTCTTTATGTTGAACTCGGCAATCTTTGTGTCGAACTCGGCAATCATTATGTTGAACTCGGCAATCTTTCTGTTGAACTCGGAAATCTTTCTGTTGAACTCGGAAATCTTTCTGTTGAACTCGGCAATCTTTCTGTTGAACTCGGCAATCTTTATGTTGAACTCGGCAATCTTTATGTCGAACTCGGCAATCTTTCTGTTGAACTCGGCAATCTTTCTGTCGAACTCGGCAATCTTTCTGTTGAACTCGGCAATCTTTATGTTGAACTCGGCAATCTTTCTGTTGAACTCGGAAATCTTTCTGTTGAACTCGGCAATCTTTCTGTTGAACTCGGCAATCTTTCTGTTGAACTCGGCAATCTTTATGTTGAACTCGGAAATCTTTATGTTGAACTCGGCAATCTTTCTGTTGAACTCGGCAATCTTTCTGTTGAACTCGGCAATCTTTATGTTGAACTCGGCAATCTTTCTGTCGAACTCGGCAATCTTTCTGTTGAACTCGGCAATCTTTCTGTTGAACTCGGCAATCTTTATGTTGAACTCGGCAATCTTTATGTTGAACTCGGCAATCTTTCTGTTGAACTCGGCAATCTTTATGTTGAACTCGGCAATCTTTCTGTTGAACTCGGAAATCTTTCTGTTGAACTCGGCAATCTTTATGTCGAACTCGGCAATCTTTCTGTTGAACTCGGCAATCTTTCTGTTGAACTCGGCAATCTTTCTGTCGAACTCGGCAATCTTTATGTTGAACTCGGCAATCTTTCTGTTGAACTCGGCAATCTTTCTGTTGAACTCGGCAATCTTTCTGTTGAACTCGGCAATCTTTCTGTCGAACTCGGCAATCTTTCTGTTGAACTCGGCAATCTTTATGTTGAACTCGGCAATCTTTCTGTTGAACTCGGAAATCTTTCTGTTGAACTCGGCAATCTTTCTGTTGAACTCGGCAATCTTTCTGTTGAACTCGGCAATCTTTCTGTTGAACTCGGAAATCTTTCTGTTGAACTCGGCAATCTTTCTGTTGAACTCGGCAATCTTTCTGTTGAACTCGGCAATCTTTATGTTGAACTCGGAAATCTTCATGTTGAACTCGGAAGTCTTTATGTCGAACTCGGCAATCTTTATGTTGAACTCGGCAATCTTTATGTCGAACTCGGCAATCTTTATGTTGAACTCGGAAATCTTTATGTTGAACTCGGAAGTCTTTATGTCGAACTCGGAAATCTTTCTGTTGAACTCGGCAATCTTTATGTTGAACTCGGCAATCTTTATGTTGAACTCGGAAATCTTTATGTTGAACTCGGAAATCTTTCTGTTGAACTCTGCAATCTTTCTGTTGAACTCGGCAATCTTTCTGTTGAACTCGGCAATCTTTATGTTGAACTCGGCAATCTTTATGTCGAACTCGGCAATCTTTCTGTTGAACTCGGAAATCTTTCTGTTGAACTCGGAAATCTTTCTGTTGAACTCTGCAATCTTTATGTCGAACTCGGCAATCTTTCTGTTGAACTCGGCAATCTTTCTGTCGAACTCGGCAATCTTTCTGTTGAACTCGGCAATCTTTATGTTGAACTCGGCAATCTTTCTGTTGAACTCGGAAATCTTTCTGTTGAACTCGGCAATCTTTCTGTTGAACTCGGCAATCTTTATGTTGAACTCGGCAATCTTTATGTCGAACTCGGCAATCTTTCTGTTGAACTCGGAAATCTTTCTGTTGAACTCGGCAATCTTTCTGTTGAACTCTGCAATCTTTGTGTCGAACTCGGCAATCTTTATGTTGAACTCGGCAATCTTTCTGTTGAACACGGCAATCTTTGTGTCGAACTCGGAAATCTTTCTGTCGAACTCGGAAATCTTTCTGTTGAACTCTGCAATCTTTGTGTCGAACTCGGCAATCTTTATGTTGAACTCGGCAATCTTTCTGTTGAACTCAGATATCTTTCTGTTGAACTCGGCAATCTTTCTGTTGAACACGGCAATCTTTGTGTCGAACTCGGCAATCTTTCTGTCGAACTCGGCAATCTTTCTGTTGAACTCGGCAATCTTTATGTTGAACTCGGCAATCTTTATGTCGAACTCGGCAATCTTTCTGTTGAACTCGGAAATCTTTCTGTTGAACTCGGAAATCTTTCTGTTGAACTCGGCAATCTTTCTGTTGAACTCGGAAATCTTTCTGTTTAACTCGGAAATCTTTCTGTTGAACTCGGAAATCTTTCTGTTGAACTCGGAAATCTTTCTGTTGAACTCGGCAATCTTTCTGTTGAACTCGGCAATCTTTCTGTTGAACTCGGCAATCTTTCTGTTGAACGCGGAAATCTTTCTGTTGAACTCGGCAATCTTTCTGTTGAACTCTGACATCTTTCTGTTGAACTCGGAAATCTTTCTGTTGAACTCGGAAATCTTTCTGTTGAACTCGGCAATCTTTCTGTTGAACTCGGAAATCTTTCTGTTTAACTCGGAAATCTTTCTGTTGAACTCGGAAATCTTTCTGTTGAACTCGGAAATCTTTCTGTTGAACTCGGAAATCTTTCTGTTGAACTCGGAAATCTTTCTGTTGAACTCTGCAATCTTTCTGTTGAACTCTGCAATCTTTCTGTTGAACTCTGCAATCTTTCTGTTGAACTCGGAAATCTTTCTGTTGAACTCGGAAATCTTTCTGTTGAACTCGGAAATCTTCCTGTTGAACTCGGAAATCTTTCTGTTGAACTCGGCAATCTTTCTGTTGAACTCTGCAATCTTTCTGTTGAACTCTGCAATCTTTCTGTTGAACTCGGAAATCTTTCTGTTGAACTCGGCAATCTTTCTGTTGAACTCGGAAATCTTTCTGTTGAACTCTGCAATCTTTGTGTCAAACTCGGCAATCTTTATGTTGAACTCGGCAATCTTTCTGTTGAACACGGCAATCTTTGTGTCGAACTCGGAAATCTTTCTGTTGAACTCGGCAATCTTTCTGTTTAACTCGGCAATCTTTCTGTTGAACTCGGCAATCTTTCTGTTGAACTCGGCAATCTTTCTGTTGAACTCGGCAATCTTTATGTTGAACTCGGAAATCTTTCTCTTGAACTCGGCAATCTTTCTGTTGAACTCGGCAATCTTTCTGTTGAACTCGGCAATCTTTCTGTCGAACTCGGAAATCTTTCTGTTGAACTCGGAAATCTTTCTGTCGAACTCGGCAATCTTTCTGTTGAACACGGCAATCTTTGTGTCGAACTCGGAAATCTTTCTGTTGAACTCGGAAATCTTTATGTTGAACTCGGCAATCTTTCTGTTGAACTCGGCAATCTTTCTGTTGAACTCGGAAATCTTTCTGTCGAACTCGGCAATCTTTCTGTTGAACTCGGCAATCTTTCTGTCGAACTCGGGAATCTACACAGGCTCTCGAATGGAATACTTTATCAAATCCACGGATGTAGCATGCTCCCGTGCCATCAGCCGTTACGTAGCAATAATCATACGTAATTCGCAATTGTATTTTTGGCCTCACTAATGATTGAACATTCAACTTCCAGAAGGGTTCCTTTCGAAATTTCATTCAGAATCCTGAGTCGGACAGATAAATTTACAAGTTCGACTAGATATACATGAAGAAGGTCGGAGTTTACATCGATCGAAACGTTGTACGAATAATAAATTTCGAAAATTCAGAAATAAGTGATTAGTAGTCTGAAAAATCTAACTAATTTTTTATTATTATTATTATTATTATTATTATTATTATTATTATTATTATTATTATTATTATTATCATCACCCCCAAATAAGGCACGGTGCCATGTTGATGTAGGGAGCTACTATCTAGGACATAATTGCAGGGATACTATGGCGGGAATTGAACAGCAACCTGTTTGTTTACATTACACTTGAACTTCTGCATGTCAGTTCAAACGAGGAAGCAAGAACCTGGAAGGGAATTCCAAAGTCCAGCAGATCTGGGAAAGAAACTCTTAGAGCAGAAGGCTTTTTTGCATCTGTGTAGGTGTGGGATTTTGCTGCTTGATATACCATTAAAATATTTGTAAAACAGGCATAGGGATACAACATTTCATCATTGGGAGAGAGGCTTAAGCCTAGTGTATTGTTCGGGACTTATTAGGTTGGCAACTCTCTTCTGACCCCTATCTAGGAGTGAGAGACTAGTAGCAGATGCACCAGCCCAAATGTGACAACAATGCTCCATGCATGGACGAATGGTCGGCTTGTAGAGGTACAGCATACTTTCAGGCGTAAGTAACTTTTTAGCCCGGTAAAGAGATCCCTTCCTCGCAGTAGCCACGGCAATACCCTCGATGTATTTGTTCCAGCTCATGTTTCCTGTGAACGTTAAGCCGAGGATTTTTAAAGAAGTACTTTCAGGTAATGAATCATTAGCTATAGGTGCTGTTGATTGAGAAGGTTTCTTGTGATTATTAAAAGTAAAGAAGCTTAGTCTTGGCAGCATTGAACGTTACCATCCATTTTTGTCCCCATTCTTAAGACTTAAGGTATTCCGCCATTACCTTAGATATGTGTTCATTTGTTTTTCGTCCGTGCCTATCATAGAGCGAGGTGTCACCAGCAAATATATCATTCTTAGAGATAATTTTATCAATGAGGTCATTTATGAATATCAGGAATAATAAAGGCCCAAGGATCGACCGCTGGAGCAAACCTGCATTTATATCATATTGTTTTGACATACGTCTATCGAGGACAACCCGGGTCTTCTCTTGCTTAGAAAGGATTTAATTATGTTAATTATTCCTCCAATAATTCTATATGATTTGATTTTCCTGTGAGGACTCTCGTTCCATACTCTGTCAATAGTATTGGATATATCTAGGGGTACTGCCCTCCCCTCCCCTGGTTTATCCTGTGCATGGTAAATACGTTCAGGGATTATACTTAGGATATCTGCAGTACAACGGGCTTACCTAAATTTATATCGTTGGTCGGACAGAAGTTTAGCAGCTGTAAGGTGGTGGACTAGAACTTGGTTAATTATGAACTCAAATATTTTGGCGAAAAGCGGGAGGAGGCTAATGGGACAATAATTTAATGGTTCACTTCTTTAGCCAGAATTCTTGTAAACTGGTACCACAGAAGCAGTTTTCCAGCAGTCAGGAAAGCAAGAGTGATTAAGGCATTTGTTGAAGAGTTTGAAGAGTCTGAGAAACTTCAGCGAAGCATTTTCTTAATAGTACAGCCTAGAGGCTGTACTATTAAGATCGGGTCCACGTGCTTTTGAGATGTCTAAGTTTAATAGTACATCCTCTAGGTCCACGTGCTTTTGAGATGTCTAAGTTTAATAGTACATCCTCTAGGTCCACGTGCTTTTGAGATGTCTAAGTTTAATAGTACATCCTCTAGGTCCACGTGCTTTTGAGATGTCTAAGTTTAATAGTACAGCCTCTAGGTCCACGTGCTTTTGAGATGTCTAAGTTTAATAGTACATCCTCTAGATCCACGTGCTTTTGAGATGTCTAAGTTTAATAGTACATCCTCTATGTCCACGTGCTTTTGAGATGTCTAAGTTTAATAGTACATCCTCTAGGTCCACGTGCTTTTGAGATGTCTAAGTTTAATAGTACAGCCTCTAGGTTGTACTATTAAGATCGGGTCCACGTGATTTTGAGGTGTCTAAGGTTTTATAATATCATGTACTTGAGAAAGGGTGATTTTTAGATCATCTAGTGTGGTTTTTGTCCGCAAAGAAAAATCAGGGAGAGAGGGGTTTGCTGGGTCCAAAGTGAAGTTTGAAACAAATTGGCAAGCATGTTAGCCTTCTCAGCTGCCGTGCATGATTGTTGGATAGTGGGGGAATTGTTGATTATCCATTAGTTACTTCACTGTTGTAGTTTTTTCCTAAGATTTCGAGTTCCTAATTTCTGTGCTTCAATGCGTTTTCTGGTGGCTTTGGTGTAGTCTCTCTTAGCTGTCGCTATTTCTTTCTTGTAATTATATCTAGCTTCTATAAACTTTTATCTGTTTGTACTAGGCTTATGTCAGATAAACCTGCGGTATGCATGCTGCATTTGAGCAATGGCAGCTGCGCAAGTAGAAGTAAACCATTGGGGAGAGTACGATTTTCTATCGAACTTCCGTGTAAGAACATGTTTCAATTGCCGCTTTGAACCATTCGGTGGTCTCGCTTGGGCTTTCAAAGTGTAGTATCTGTTCTTCAGATACTGCACTTCCATTTCTTGTTCTCTTTCGGTGGAGGAGCAGTCCTTCATGACTGAGACAATTTTTTTTATTTTTGTACCTTTTCTCCACGTTAGAAAATGACCCTTGTGTCTCCGTGGGGAGGCATAGTAAATAGGTAAAGGATGGTGGCCTCGGAAAAGCCAGCTCGGAAAAGGAGATGTGTGCGGGGTCCTTTTCCATGCGCGACATAGCACTACAAAAATTCCGATATTATACAACGGATGATGGAGCTGCCGCTCTAAGCGCTACCAAACTTCTAACTCATTATTATTATTGATCTGCTTTATTTGTACGACTGAACACCGACACTCATGCACGTCTTAGTACGTGTTGTTCGAACCAGTCAGAGCTACGTTCTTGACGATTGGTCCAATAGTTTATTGTTAATCGCCTGGAGCACCCCTACTGCGGTATGTCGCTGAGTCTGCTCAGGCATTTTTCTAAACCAGGGTGCGCTTAACCTAGTGTGCTGACTTTTCTAAACACCATCCCGACCTTACATGCACGCATGGCTTAGTACGCATTTTTCGAACCAATCAGTATACGTTCTTGACGATTTGTCCAACAATGACTTTGTTGCTATGGAGCTGAGAAATAGTTTCGTTTATTCCTAGTATATCTACTTTTTCAGGCTTTACTATTTCTGTGAAAAGAAGTTAGTTTTTGTTAATCGCCTTAAACACCCCTACTGCGGTATGTCGCCGGGTCTGCTCGGACATTTTTTTTTTAACCAGAGTCCGTTTCACCTTGTGTGCTGACTTTTCAAAACCTACACTCACTTTGTGTCCAACCTCCCGCACTTTGTGTCCAAACCTACCCTCACTTTGTGTCCAACCTCCCGCAGAGGAGTTAAATCAAAGTACACTCATAAACCAGGCAGAAAAAGGGCGGGTTCAATGTTGTCAGGCGAAGTCGACAAGTCACTCAGTCTCAAAATTTATGAACAGGTGACTTGAGCCAACGAGACGCATTCACGTAATACGAGCAAATGTACAGCGACCGGACGTTCATCAAACGGAAAAACGATCTCTGACTTTTAATATGTAACCTTGCATAAACATGAGATGCTATGTCTGTCGGTCGTTCGGTCATCACCTTTTACGATAAAATAAACAGCTTTCATAAATCACGTAATCATGCACTTTTTCAATTTCTCATTTAAATATTTGCTTACGTCTAACTTTTTACATCTTTTGGGTTCATTTTATTGCATAGAAGATAGGAGTCATTTTTTTTACGGAAGAAAGGCACCAATTATTAAGATCCAAAGGCCACTCGAGGATAAGGGTTCATTAATGTAAGATGGTAATGTAGTAATTGTTTATGGCGTAATTTATTGGGTAGAATTTGATTATATAAGAGGATGGCTCAACAAGAACTTGTTTACATTAAAACTTCAAGGCTACCATAATGAAACACGCAAGCGAAACAGTGTTCCGCAAGCGGGCAGTTCTAGGAACGAAGCTTTGTTCATGGAATCTGCTTTTAAATTTAGGCACAGATCGAGATTGGAGGAAATCGTATATAGTGGTTGCAGTTATGTGTGTGTGTGTGTGTGCGAGTGTGTGTGTGTGCGAGTGTGTGCGAGTGTGTGTGTGTGTGTGTGTGTGTGTGTGTGTGTGTGTGTGTGTGTGTGTGTGTGTGTGTGTGTGTGTGTTTTGTGGAATCTGCGTTAAAATTTAGGCATGGATAGAGTGGGGATATATATATATATATATATATATATATATATATATATATATATATATATATGGGAAAACAAAATTTATTGAGGAGGCTAATGATAAAATAATATGATAAACCATACAATCTAATATAACATGGCAATGAAAAAAAGAAGTAACGCTAAGAAGGAAAAGGGGCTTAAAAACAGTAATAAGAGCAAACTGAAAGAAGTCAGTAACAGTCAGTACCGTTATCTTCAGACAATTGATGGATAGAGACGTTGAATCTCTACGGTGGCAGGTGAGAATTGTCTGAAGATAGCGGTTTCAATTCTACCCAAAACTGGCCAGAGGTTTACTTGGCTAAAACATGGTGAGACGACAACTATGGATGGCAGTAATTGCTGAGAATGCAGTTAGGAGATTCGGAGTTCCTATCCCGTCGCGGTTACCACCTGATGAAGGCGAGAGGAATAGTTGGCCGAAACGTCGTGAAACAACAACTAAGAAAAGATGAGGATAATAGTCCGCAATAAATAAAAATAAATAAATAATATTCATCTCAATAATGAATTCCAACTAAAATAATATCGTTACATCTTCGTTGCATTATCCATCCAATGTCATCAGTCTTGATAGATCATGGATAGCTCCTGTTAAGATGCTTGCACGTGTAATTGTGAAGGAAGGGTTACAAAAGTCCAAGTATATATATCCTGAGTCGGCACTGCTTGATTCCAGTGGCAAGGAAAATCCAACAGGACTGAAAAAAATGATGAGATTAGCGAAGAGCACATACAGTAACTGGAATTCACAAATGGTTACCCATTTAGTATTGACCAAGCTCAATGTTGCTTAACTTCGGTGATCTAATAGGAACCGGTGTGTAAACGTAATTATGCCATATCCAATGTAGTGATGTCTTTTAGATGTTGCATGCAAAAGAGAAAAATAAATTTCTTCTCTCTAAAACGGTATTGAATTGTTAGAGAAACGTTGCAATCAGTGTATCACGCTAGAAAAAGGAGGCTGTGTTGATGAATAAAGTTGTATTCTCTTTCTGAATTTTTGAGATGAGGATTGATAATTTGGATTATTTGGATTATTCTGACTACTGTGCTCATCTTGGGTTTTATTCGCACAACGTTTCGCCTGATGTAACCTCTGGCCATCTTCAGGTGTATTATTATCACACTCAGGAATCTTTCTGCCGAATTTGGAAATCTGCATGTAATTTCGAACGAAATTCTGCGGAGAGATTCCCGAGTTTGACATTATACACCGGAAGAAGGTCGAAAGTTACATCAGCCGACACATTGTGCGAATAACACCCAAGATGAGAACAGTAATCCGAAACATCCAAGTAATACAAAATTGGATTCTACCTAAACGGTGTACTTTTATTTGTTCGCCCCCCCCCGCAACTTATTGAGTGATGTGCTATGAAATATAAGCTTTTTATATTTGATTCTTCTCCAAAAGACTGGCTAAAATTTAAGAGGACTTTTTACAGACGAAGAGAAAGACCCCCCCTCACACAAAAGTTCTTTTGTTGGAAAATCATCAAATATCTTCGAGAGACGACGTAAATATTTGATAGTTGGCATTTTCACCAAACGGGCGTGACGTTCACTTTTGTTTTCGTTTTTTTTTTATCCGCAGGGACATTTCTGACTAGACACCGGGCACATTTTGTTGTGCGTACGATTCTGCCTGGAAGAAGCGTTTATTAACGATGAATAATTGAGAGATTTTGCAAGATGGGAAAAATTCCACAATAAATTTCATGTTGAAAAATGGTGACAAATGCCCCTTCTAAGCACAGACGTCATTTTGATATACATAAAAACATATTTTGTTAGCTTTCATGGTTTTTGTGAGCTGCGACGTTGTCTGGCTGTGGAAATAATTATATATTCTCTCACACATTCTGAAATACTTATTTGCTCGTTAGGATAGGCTTGTTGCGATGACATCCCTAGCGAGTATAAAAAATGCTACTAGTGAGACATCGGCTTGGGTTAAGGCTAATTGCGATGATCACATCCCTTGTTCGAGACGAAAGTAGGTTCATTCCACTCTCGGATTTCGTTGCAATTTGTTTGATCTATGATGGTTAATAAAACTTTCTTGTGTGTGGCGCGTTTGCTCAGTTGGTAGAGTGCTTGTCTCGCTCGGGTTTCAAATCCTGAGTTCGGATGTGTCTAACTGATTTACCCAAATGAGGGTGTAAATCGATTCTTGGACTTCCGGTTTGCTAGCTTTCATTGATCGTGTAAGCTACGCTGTTGTCTTGCTGTGGAAATGATTATATATTCTCCCACACATTCTGAAATAAAAAAAAAAGTTAAATTATATTCAAGATGGCGAAACTAGATCGTCTATCCTAGTTTAGCAATAAAATTTGATTTTCTTATATAAAAATAAAACTTTACGTGATGTTCGGTGTAAAATGCTTTCTTTCCACAAACGGTACGTATATCATACAGACTTATATGTCTAACCTTTAAATTCATTTTTGCTGAGTAGAGGGTTCTAGATAGTTTTGGTGACATTAAGTGGCTTCAAACCTTGTTTGTGACTATATATACCACAGAATTTTGAAAGAGTATATTCGGAGCATCAGTAGTTTCATCACATGTCTTTTATGCTTGGTAGGCTACAGGTGTTCTCTAGAATAATGGCAATTGAGAGAGGATCATAGGGTTGAGTCGATTCACGATATGGTGCGTCATTTATAGACCAATGCGTCTAACGTGTCATGTGATTAACCTTTAAAACAATTTTTGGGTTCTAGATAGTATTTGTTACATTAAGTTGTTTCAAACCTTGATTGGGATCATAAGCGATGCTCTTTGCGTATAGAAATTGAGTTTAGGTACTTTGGACAATGTCAAAACATTGTAAATTCACTGCCCGTATAGCAGCAGCCCTATAGCGCAACGGTTAGAAGCTCCGATTATCGTTTGGGCGATCGGGTTTCGATCTTGGCTTGAGTGAGTTGCTTATCTAGCTGCACTGATGAGCTGCGAAACAGTACTGTAAGTGGATAATATATATATATATATAATATATATATTTTTGTTATTGCTGTTATTTTTCAAGCGATACATACGGTTAATATTGGCTTCGCCTCGGAGCTCATTTTTTTTTATTTACTTAGAAAGTCGCCCTTTTTAATTTCGACGTATATAACATTTTTATTTATTTATTATTTTTAAAACAGTAATCTACGTACACGCGTGTTTCAAGGTCATTACCTCTCATCAGCGTAGTTTAACTGTTTCTAGGGATCGAACCTCAGACCATATATATATAATAAAAATTACAATGATTTTAATGATTTGGAATTCATTCTATTTGCGCTTTTTCCCAAGGAACTCTGCCTTTTGGATTATTTTGAACCATTTGGAATTTACCCATTGGATTGAAATTTTAAATTCGACCGTTTTGGATTTTACCATTTTTGGATTTTTACCCTTCACCGGACTATCCATTCATGTGAAATCTTTTTATTATTTTTCTTTTGCCTCCTGTTTCCCTTACCTCACCCTTTTTTAACCAAGTAAGATATGTGACTTACTTGTAGTTTCATTAAATACTTTTATATTCAAAATCCGATCCTGCATTTTGCCAATTCCTGCCCTCTGATGAGAAGGAGAGTATTTCTTCGAAACTCCGCGGATTAAGGACTATCCACTTATCTTGTGTTTTCTTTTTTTAAAATTAAATATGTTTTTAACTCTTTTCCAAGATGTCTTTTAACATGTTTTATTAATCATGTGTTCATATTATAAGCTCTATTTCCTTTTCGGTTTTATTGAGCTTTTACATCTGGCTGAGTTTATTTTACTTGTAAATATTAACTCTTTAATATTTATAATATATTTTAAGTTTACCATTTTGATTACCTTGGTAAACTTATTGTAATTTTTATTCTCATAAGCTCCCATCTGGTTGAGCTTTTTATTCTCTCCAGATATGTTTGAAAAGGAACACATTCCCCTGTCTACCAAGAATATCCCTATCCCTACCCAACAAGAATATATCCACAAATTTGTTCTAGCTTTGAACACTTTCCTAAAAAATATAAGGTGGAAAGCTTACCACCATGACTTAAACATTAATAATAAGCTTAAAGCGCCTTCTTCGTCTAAAGACATTCTTCACCCAGAAACTTTAACAAATGGACTCCCTATAAACTCTCAAAGAGAACAAAAGAAAATTGAAAGATTGGCTACCAAATTTTACGGACTAAAAACCACTGCCCACCCTAAATATAATCCTTACCTTGAAGAGTTCGAAAATTCCATGT
>NC_136505.1:90428749-90521249 GCF_053919585.1 Euprymna scolopes
ATTAGTAATGAAAATTTGGTAAATTTAATAACTTATATGGAACGGCTCATCAAGAACTTATTTACTTTAGACTTGAACAAAACCATATTGTAGTCAGCCGGAAAGCAGGAAAACGGAAGACAATTCCACAGGCGTGCAGTTCTAAGAAAGAAGCTTTGTTCATGGAATCTACGTTTAGGTTTAGGCACAGATAAAGAGTGGGGGAAATTATTGATAGTGTTTACAGCTAGACGAGTGTTTCTTGTGAAAGTTTGGCGAGGGGGGACCATAGATTGAAGCTCAGTTGAACACTTTCCATGAAAATAACGATACATCAGAGACAAACTCGCAACATCTCTTCTGTGAGATAGAGGTTGCAAGGAGGAGAAAAGGACATCTCCTACGAGGCTACGAAGTCTATTTTGAACTCTATCAAGGCAGGACAAGTTCTTTCTAGCAGCTCCTGCCCAGATGTGGCAACAGTATTCCATCCTTGGACGTACCTGGCTCTTATATAGATAGAGAATAGCATCAGCAGTGAGATATCTACTGGATCGATAGAAAGATCCCACCATTTTTCCAGCGGCCTTGGCAACAGATTTGATGTACGTGTTCCATTTAAGATCAGGAGTAATGGTCAAGCCCAGAAGCTTGTCAAAACTTGAGGCCTCCTGAAGACGAGAGCCATTCATTTCAATTGATGACAAATGTGGATTAGAATGTTGATGATGTAAAGAGAGAAGCTTGGTTTTAGATGCATTAAAAGTAACCAGCCACTCCTTTCCCCATTGTACTACGTGCTCAAGATCAGAGGAGAGAGAATTGGAGAGAACTTGGTCGTTTACTGTCTTAGATGTGGTACCATAAATGGTAGTGTCGTCAGCATAAATGTCTACAAATGATGTAAGGATATGATTTGGAAGATCATTAATGTAGATCAGGAAAAGAGTTGGGCCCAGGATGGATCCCTGAGGGACACCGGCATTAATATTGTGAGCTTCTGATTTTTGCCCCTCAACTACTACTCTTATGAATCTATCAGAAAGAAATGATTTAATAATTGAGAAGACTTTTCCAGCTATACCATAGCTAGCGATCTTATGAAGTAAACCTTTATGCCATACCCTATCAAAGGCTTTAGATATGTCAAGAGCAATTGCCCTAGAAAGATTGCCACCGTCGAGAGATTTGCTAATCCTATGCGATATAACTGTAAGGACATCTGCTGTAGATCTAGCAGAACGGAAACCATATTGAGTGTCACTAAGAAGGTTATTTTTGTTGAGATGTTTGATTACTTCTGTATTTAATACAGATTCTAGCAACTTACTCATGACGCACAGGAGACTTATTGGCCTGTACTGAGAGGGGGATGAGCGATCACCTGAATTCTTAAATACAGGGCATACTGATGAGATTTTCCAGGGAGATGGGAAACTATTCTCCTTAAGACAACGTTTAAACAGTTTTGTAAGTATGGGCGCTAGTTCAGGTTGAAGTTTTTTGAGTACTATAATTGGAATACCATCAGGGCCAGTTGCTTTACTGGAATCAAGGTTTTTGATTAGCTTGGCAACATCACGTACAGATATACGTATATCACATAGCGTGTTTTCTGATACAAGAGGAAATATTGGGGGTTGGCGGTCTTGGTCGCAAAGGGTAGAATTAGCTGCAAAGTTCTTGACAAAGAGTTTGGCTTTGTCTGATGCTGACGAGATTACCTCAGATCCATTGATAATAGTTGGGATGGAGCACACTCTTCTGTTCAGGATTCTGTTTGCTATTTGCCAAAACTGGTGGGAACCAACCCGCTGCTCAGCTACTTTGGACTTAACAGATTGAGCATACAACTCTCTTGCGTTCCTTATTACTTTCTTACAATGGTTGCTGGCAGTCCTGAAAACGGCTTTAGTTTCCATACATCTATTACGTTTGAAGCAGTGGAAAAAGTGATTTCTGTGCGCAATGGCAGCAGCACATTCTGGAGAGAACCATGGCTGGCTGTTAGGTTTTTGCTGAAATTTTTTAGAGGGTATGAAATGGTCAATACCTACAATTAACCATTCAGTTAGGTCTAATACTATAGAGGACACATCCTTTTTAAACATGGAATGCAGAGGTAGATCAGATATAAATGTACGGAAGCTATCCCAGTCAGCCTTAGTGTATCGATATACTGTACGATGAAGAGGTACGTCTGGGGACATATTACATTTCATTTTTATCTTAATTGATACAACAGAGTGGTCGGAAGATCCAAGAGGCGACAGAACAGAAACTGAACATAGTTCAGGGCAAGTTGTGAGAAAAAGGTCTAGTAGGCTCGCATACTGGCCGTCATTATCGGGCACACGGGTAGGTTCCTGAACAATCTGAGTGAGGTCATAGGCAATGGAGAAATCATGACAGAACCTTCCCTCATCATCGGTCTTGTTTGAGTGGGTCAACCATTCGATGTTGTGAACATTGAAGTCTCCACATACGTGAATGTTAGCTGAAGGATAAGTAGAAAGGACTTGGTCAATTTTCTCAGATATGCTTTGAAAGATAGTAACTCCGCTGTTGTGGGGGCGATAGAGAGTAAATATAAATGCAGTAGTGTGAGCTAAAGCAACCCGGAAGCACATATAAGGTAAGTTAGGATCTTCCCTGGAGATGTCCCTCCCACATGGAAAGCTATCTTTAATATAGGCACATATTCCATGCCCATGGCGATCTTGGGGGTCAGATTTAGAAGTTAAGTTAGAGTATCCTGTAATTGCAAACTCATCAAGGGAAATAGCCTGTCCAATGCCAGTTTCACTTAAAAATAAAAGGTCTGGTTTAGTCTCCTGTAATTGGGTTTCAACCTCTGGAAGGTTAGAACGTAGACCCCTGATGTTGGAGAAGGAGACATGGTAGTAGGGGTCTACGTTGGAAGTTGGAGAACCGGGTTTAATCGTGTATTTTTTCTTGAAACTTGTCATGATGAAATTTAAAAATTTGTCATGATGAATTTAAAAATTTCTGGCCATTTCGACATGCTATCTACTATTACCAGGTAATAATATCCTTTTAGAGGTCCTGCGTAATCTATATGGATCCGCGTCCATGGTATATCTGTTTTAGGCCAAGGTTGCGTCTTAATGGGCGGCGCTTTTGCTGCTAGTTGGCAACCCTTACATAATTTTATCATTTTTTCTATGTCCTGATCCATTCCAGGCCAGTACGTATATGCTCTCATTAGTGCTTTCATTCTGGAGATTCGAGGATGTCCCATGTGGAATTCTTTTAAAATTCTCTTCTGTAATACTTGAGGTATTACCACTCTATCTGCGTACATTAGAGTTTCATCGCACTTTGAAAATGGAAAAACTGTTAATCCTTTCCTCTTCTTTTCTTTTTGTCCCACTTGTCTTTTTATCTTGTTAATGTATTCATCTGTTCTTGCTGCTTTCTTTATTTCCTCCAGTGTTACTGGAAGTTCCCTAACAGTATTTATTAATATATCTGTTAGTTCATTTTCTTCTTTTAGTGCAGCTATAACAGTTTCTTCAAGTAATTCAGTTTTATTTGGGATCAACCTGGACAACCCATCTGCGTGTGCAATTTTGCTGGATGCTAGGTGTTTCATTTTAAAATTGTAGTTTAACAGAATCATGCTCCATCTTTGTAACCTATTAGCCGTATGAGTAGGAACTCCTTTTTTGGAACCAAAAATCGATAACAAAGGTTTGTGGTCCGTTTCCAAGATAAAAAATCTTCCATGGATGAACCTATGAAATTTCCTCATGGCGTATACAATTGCCAGACCTTCTTTTTCTATCTGACTATAATTTTTTTCTGCGGGTAGCAAAACCCTTGAGGCATGAATAATTGGTTTAGTCGATCCATCTTTGAGTCTGTGTAGAAGCACAGCACCTAAACCGTATTCGCTCGCATCTGCTGCTACAATTAATTCTTTTTTCGGATCGTAGTGAGCTAATGCTAAATCCGATAACAGACATTTTTTAATCTTTAGGAATGCTTCATCACATTCTTTTGTCCAGAGCCATTTTTTATTATTTTTCAATAATTCGTTTAAAGGTGCTCTTAGTTCATGTATATTTGGGATATAAGAATTATAATA
Organism: Euprymna scolopes; assembly: GCF_053919585.1. Taxonomy (NCBI): domain Eukaryota; kingdom Metazoa; phylum Mollusca; class Cephalopoda; order Sepiida; family Sepiolidae; genus Euprymna; species Euprymna scolopes. The sequence goes on from NC_136505.1 coordinate 90,432,840, forward strand.
ATTTGCTAGTCCCAAAAATGACTGTAGCTGCACTATATTTTCTGGTCTAGACATGTTTTTGATCGCTTCAGTCCTATTAGGATTAGGTTTTCTACCATTTCGATCAATCACCTGTCCCAAATATTCAATTTTGTCCATCCCAAAATTACATTTTTCGAGAGCCACTTTCAATCCATAGTTTGATATTCTCTCGAATACTTTGCCAATGTGGATCTTATGCTCTTCCACATTTTTACTTCTTATAAGGATGTCATCTAGATAAGCCATAGCAAAATCCAAACCTGCTAGCATTGTATCCATAATTTGCTGGAACAAATTTGGGGCTACTTTTAAACCAAAAGGCAAACGTTTTAGTGAAAATAGTCCTCTATGGGTATTTAATGTCAGGTACTTAGCACAATCTTCCTGGACTTTTACTTGCCAATACGCTTCAGACAAATCAATTTTTGTAAAAAATTTTCCTCCGCTTAACTTCGAAAAAATTTCCTCTGGGGTAAGAAGCGGGTAGTTATGCTCCTTGAGACAATCATTAAGACCTGTCGAAAAGTCCGCGCATACCCTGATTTTATTATTTTTCTTCTTAACGTAAACCGTGGGTGAAGCCCATTCAGAGTAATCCACTTTTTCTATTACTCCAATATCTTGAAGTCTCTTTAATTCTTTCTCTATAGTTTCTAATGCTGAATATGGAACCTTTCTTTTGGGTTTGAAAACTGGTTTAGCCTCGTCCTTTAGTTCAAATTTCACCTCCGTTTTCGTGCAGCAACCCAAACCTTCAGAGAATACCTCTTTAAAATCTTTTTTTTAATTTGTCAATAAACTTTCCTGGTAGTTTAGACTTTTCTAAATCCGCCAGACTTACTTTATTGCAAAATGAGCTGATGGGTTTTCCCCATAAATTGAAAAGAATCATTAAGTCTATACCGAACAAATTAGAATTTTTCCCCGGTACGACATATAACTTGGTTTTCACAGCATTCTCCTTTAGAGACACATTGGTAAAAAATTCACCCTTAAATTTTAGTTTATTTCCAGACACACTTCTGGCAATTTTTTTTTGTACTTTGTAACTTTGAAAACCCAATTTTCTTCCAAGTTACTTCGTCCTTATACTTATGTCGCTTCCCGTATCTAAAAGACAGTTCACATTACAGCCATTAATTTTAATTTTAATATATTTTCTTTTATCACACCTAGACTCATTTTTAGAACCAATGGTCTTTATTTCTGCTTTTCGGTATTTTCTTTTCCTGCATACCGTTGATTTATGGCCTTTTTTATTACATTTGTTACATATTTTGTATTTAAAGTAACAATCTTTAGTGAAGTGGTTTTTTCCCCCACATGTCTTACAGGATTTTTCGTGTGCACATTTCATCATCCTTTCCATTTTTTTTTCCATATTTTTTTCTTCAAAATTTTTTCCTTCGATGCTTGTATTGTCCTGCTTTAAATTTAACAGTTTCTGACACTCTTCCGTAACTTTTTGTAACGTTATTTCTGTGTCTTGGTTCATAATGGATAATATCCTTGAACGAATATCTTTATCTTTAGAGGCTGTTAAACCTTGCACAAAGATTAGACTTTTAAACATATCCTCTTTGAAGTCTTTTAATTTAAAGGATTCACAATGAGCATTCACTTTCCCTGCATAAGTAATAAAATCTTCGTCCTCCTGCTTCGTGATATTTAAACATTTATAACGTGTATAGAATAGACTATCTCGTTCACTGAAAATGTTTGACAATATTTTTATTGTTTCACTAAAAGAAATCTCTTCAGGTTTCTTTGGCAAGATAAAATTCGTATACTTTGTATTTTCCTGAGATCCAAGTTTTTGAAGAAAAAGGATAATCTTCTCTTCGTCTGTCCAAGACTGACATCTCTTAGCAAAAATATTTTCGTATCTCCGAAAATATGCCGGAAAAGTTAACCCATTTGTCGGCTCGTATACAAATTCGGATAAAGAATTTGCTATTCCTTCAGGAGTGAAACGACAGTCTTTCTGCTGCGTTAAAATACTCTGTAGTATTTCGCTTTGCTTCAACTGCTGTTGCTGAAGTAATTCCATTTGCTTTTGTTGCGCAAACAATGCCGATTGCATAGTTCTAGTGAATTCCGCTAACTGCTCCATGTTAAAAATTTTTTTTTTTTTTTTTTTTTTTTTTACAAAACCACACAATTAAACAAAAGATTAACTCATATGTCCTATAAATTCAATGAATTAAAAGCACAATGTCCTTCCGAAGAGAAAAAAAATACTTCCAGCCGAATAAAACTTGAAATGGACACTTTTTTTTTTTTAAATATTCTTTTCAAAAAAATGTTCGCTTCAAAATGTCAATTTCTTTTTTTTTTTTAGGACCGTAAGCACTTACTTTTTAAATGTTGGCTCTGTCGAAGTTTTTTTTTTTTTTCTTCTTCCTTCTTTGGATTTCATTTGTTTTCTGCTCGTTAATCTTCTTGTGTGCTTATTCCTTCGCTTTGTTTTTTAGTGAGTTTCGTTCGAATTCTTCGTCGCCAGTTGTTATATAGTAGATTATATGAATAACAAGTCATTACTGGGGTTGTACAGAAAGGGTTTATTAAGGTAAAAAGGTACACACATTTCTAAGCGTCCATTGACAGCTTAGTACTAAATTCTGTCTCCCACGTGAGGAGAGTTTGCTTGTCTTTTTATAGACGTAACAGTCCATTCATTTGAGGGGTGTTGGATCAGTCTATTATATCACTTGATTATGTTGTAGAGCTGACATCTATTAAATGTAGCCGCCTTCAGCCTCAATCACCGCCTCTATATGGGCCCAGAACTGAGTATGCCTTTTCTACAAGCGTCGGCGGGAGCACGGCGAATACTCGGCGGATGGCAGCGATTCATCTGGCTTTGGGGTTGTGAAAGTTCATGTTGGTGATGTTTTCAACGTATGAAAAAACGAAGTAGTCAACCGAGTTCAAGTCGGGGATGAGGGGAGGGAGCCAGTGAGAGAAGGACACATGTTTTAACATCCTCCTGTCGGGTCCTCAAATGAGCACATAAAAGACGTCTCTGCTCGTTTATGTGCTCATTTGATGTCTCTAGTCTCTTTACCAACATACCGTTGGATGAGACCATACGCATATGTACCGACGCTCTATATGATGGTCGCCTGACTGCTCCACGGTTTTCTAAAGAGATTCTTATTGAACTCATTTTAATGTGTACTAAATCCGTGGATTTTAGTTTTTGTGATATTATGTACTGTCAGGTTGACGGGGTTTCAATGGGGAGTCCGTTGGCCCCAACTTTAGCGGATATTTTCGTCGGGTACCATGAATCCGTTATGTTTAATTCTACAACTAAACCCACTGCATATTTCAGATATGTTGACGACACTTTTGCTATTTTTCCATCGCAAAGTGAAGCGTCGATATTTTTTAATAGGTTGAATTCTTTACATGGGGCTCTTAAGTTCACTATGGAAAGTGAGAAGGACAATTCGCTTCCTTTCTTGGATGTTCTTGTCGAACGCTCAAGGGGGGGGGGGCTTTCTCACTACAATTTATAGAAAGCCGACATTTACTGGCCTATATGTGAACTGGTTTCTTTTGTACCAAAATCACGTAAGGTCGGCCTAATTAATACTTTGGTACATAGAGCCCTCATGATTTGTTAACCTAACAGATTAGATGTTGAACTCGATAAGATCAGGGAAATATTCATCAATAATGGTTATCCTGTTGACCTTATTGATGACTGTATTTTCAAAAAGGTTGCGGATTTTAAATACCCTAAAAAGTTTGGACCCTTGAAATGCCCGGTTTATTTTAAATTACCGTGGATTGGGGAGGGGAGTAATAGAATTTCCAAACAGATTCGAAGAAGTATTTACGACTGCTTCAATTCTGTGTCCTTGCGTTTGGTATATACTACGAGACCTGCTTTTCCGTCTTTCCGCAAGGATAGTTTGCCTTACATCCAAAATAGTAATATTGTATATCAGTTTAGATGCCAGTGCGATGCTGGTTATGTTGGGCGAACATCCTTGCACCTTTTGACTCGTATAAACCAGCATGTTCCATCGAAGATCAGACAAGAGAGGATGGGGTCTGGTGGTCTCCCTCCTTCTGCAGCCTTGGACTCTGCTATTGGCCAGCATTTGGTTGACAACCCGTGCTGCGCCGATAGATATAAAATAGATTGGTGCGAGGTGCTACATAGAGCGGACTCCAAAAACCATTTAAAGATTTTTGAGACTGTCTCTATTGCGGTGCGTCAACCTTCTTTGTGCCAGCAAAAAGAAACATCAAACGCATTGTTTCTCTTTGGGGAACTTTGAATCTTTTCTCCCGCTTTTTTTTTTCTTTTTTTTCTCCCTCGTTGTTCAAATGTTTTAATCGTTTTTAAACGTAAATAAATTTATTTAGTGTCCCCGTACTTTTGGCGCATTTAATAAGTTCCCCATTAGAACTCTTTATTTTTCGACTCAATATTATTTTGTTCGCTATCGATTTTCTCCTGACGAGATGATAGCCGAAAGAGTTCTCGAGAAACTTCCGCCTATTATTTTTAAAACTATATACAAATTCTGTACCTCTAAACATATATATATATATATATATATATATATATATATATATATATATATATATATATATATATATATATATATATAAAAGGGTATCAGAAGGGATTTACTAATCAAGAAAAAGCAAATTCCAAAATCAAATATAAATATAGTTATTTATATTTTTAAATCCCAACCAAAACTTGTAACGTGACTTTCTGACTATTTCGCTAACAATTTTTTTCTCTGATGAAAAGAAATGGCATTCTTTGAAACTCCGCGGATTAAGGAGCACCCAACTCTGAAGTATTCTGTAGAATGATATAAACTTTTTGTAAAATTCTACTTTACAACTCTGTTCTTATTATATATATATATATATATATATATATATATATATATATATATATATATATATATAATATATATATATATATATATATATATATAATATATATATATAATATATATAATATATATATAATATATATATATATATATATATATATATATATATATATATAGAGAGAGAGAGAGAGAGAGAGAGAGAGAGAGAGAGAGACTATTCCATTAAGTTTTAATCGACTAGATGTGATTCCCACAGTATTGGACAAGATCAGTCTATAAAGTACTTTTCTTCAAATTACAATCTTTGCGATCAGTGCCACCTAAACATATAATTTTCTTCTATCAATGAAAATACTTGCGACTAAGTTAACAAATCGAGAATAGGTTCATGGTCACAATAACTCAAATATTACAAACCGTTCGAATATGTTATACCAAAACTCAAATTAACTGAAACAAAATTGTTCCAGTGAAGAATGTGCGAAAGTACCAAAACTAATAACCTTTTAAAAGTATTTTTACATCATATACGTGAAACGCCGGAATGAAAAAGCTTCAGGAAACATACATCCGTTCGTATTATTTAGATTCTTTGAAATAATGTTCTCATCTTGAGTGTTGTTTTCACATCTTTCGGTCGATGTAACCTTCGATCTTCTTCAGTTGTATCTTGTCTACCTCGGGAATCTAACTCTCAAACTCTGCAATCTTTCGGTCGAACTCGGGAATCTGCACCGAATTTCGAACGGAAACCGTTATTCAAGGTCCTGGATATGACCTTAAACTATATCCAGGGGTGAGACCCCAGCTTGCGGGCTTTGGGGAGTGTGGAGCCACCCTTTAATTACCATTGCTCCCAGGTCCACTCTGACCCGGACTGGTAGTACCTGTTAGGATTCTAACTATGGGTTAAATAGAAACCGACTTGAAAACAACAAATATATTCTATTAAAAAATTTTTCTTCAAAATCTTTGGATTCGGCATTAAATAACCCGAAAAGTGTTGATATGCCGTAAAACAAAAACAACCAACCAACCTTTATTCAACCCACAGGCGCTCTCTTTCTGTCAGCTATAAATGAGTAGAAGTCCTTAGTAATTCACAATTGCATTTGGGTGTCGGCTGCACTGAGGATTGAACCTTGAACCTCCAGTAGAATGTAATTTTACAACTGAATTATCAAGCACTACGCGACGAGTATTTGCGCAAAATAACTTAATGTAATTTAAGGTTCAATCCGCAGTGCGGCCGACACTCAAATTACAATTCTGGATTACTTAGGGGCTGACGGAATGAGAATATGCTACCTCCGTCCATTAATTAAAGAGTTCCTTTCGAAATTTCGTGCAGATTCGACAGAATAATGAACGAGTTCGACAGAAACATTCAATATGTCGGCATAATATACCTGAAGAAGGTTGGGGGTTACATCGATCGGAACGTTGTGAAAATACAACTTAAGATGAGAACAGTAGTCTGAAGAATACAAATAATCCGGATAATCAGTTCTCAGCTAAAAAGAAATTAGAAACAATTCTTTTAATCATTTTATAGTTATGAATCTATTTTTACGTTTCATATTCAGCTGGAAAATCAGATTATTTCTCAACAAGTTATTTTTTTTCGAATTTCACTTGGTCAACCATTTTCGAACTATTTATCATCACTTAGCAAATATGGCCGAAACAAGATCGATAATTGCATGTTATTCTCCATTTCGTTTCCACGTTGTTTATTGATTCTAGTTGCAAAACACCCAAGTCACGCAGTTCTGTTTTTATATCCAATTTCAAATCATAGTGTGGTCAAATGTAAATCGTTTCTTCCAGTGACATTTGAGGTTAATTGATACAAACAGTCGTAACCTGAATACTTGACTTTGGCAGTTGTATTTAAATTCTAGTCATAGATTACTCTTGGACGATTCATTAACACAAGTAGAAACCTTAATATCCAATCTGTTGCTAGTGATCATTCCCAAACCAAAATATGAAGTTAATTCACACTCATAAGCTTTTTATTATATACATAGTAGACATATACGTGTTTCATTGAGCAGCGGAAGATCATTAAACAACTCCTCAGAGACAAATGTTCAAAAAGTCCTACGTCACCGTTTTGGAATGCATATATATATATATATATATATATATATATATATATATATATATATATATATATATATATATATATATATATATATATAGCCTTGCCCATGGGAAATATAAGCCATCCACAACTTTGTAGACGCTTTTGTTAGCGAGGAGTTCTTTCTCGGGGTAAGGTGGCCGGCTCCACGCCCAACCTTTCCAGAAAGTACATACAGCGCCTGGCTATCCCAAATGGTCACCCATTATATATATATATATATATATATATGTGTGTGTGTGTGTGTGTGTGTGTGTGTGTGTATGTGTGTGTGTGTGTGTGTGTGTGTAATTATTTCCACGGCCAGACAACGTCGCAGCTCACAATATCTATGACAGCCAATAAACTGGAAGTTCAAGACTCGAGTTTCGCCCCAATCTTGGGCTCATCAGTTAGGCACATACGAACTTGGATTTGAAACTGAACCTATTGCATGCGAAGCGAACACTCTGAACTGAGCAAACACGCCTATGGTTGAAATTCACCAAACAACTTATCAGATACAGGTTTATGTTCATCGGAAAAAAAACATGTTTTTTTTAATATCTCCAACTGTGTTTTTTTTTTTGTTTTTTTTAAGAATATAGATCTGTCTCTGATGAGTTGTTTGGTAAATTTTCACCGTACAACGAAACACGTGTAAGACGAACTATATTAACAATAAAATGCTATAAGTGCGATGTAAATAAGTGTAAATTCGTTTTTATTGAGCTTGATTTATTGTGGCAATTTCAAAAACATATTGAACATATACATTAAAGTATATATATATATATATATATATATATATATATATATATATATATAGTGAAATCAAAGGGGATGATGCAGCGTTTACCTGATATAAGCAATGGTAAATTTTTCTATCTTCTATTATATAAATTTCACCTGTCTGTTTAAATTATGTATGTATGTATGTATGTATGTATGTATGTATGCCTAAAACTGTCAACAGATTCGATGGATTTTCACAAGATCGGCATCATTTGGAAGCTCAGCGTCTGAGACGACAAATATCGAAAAAATGGATAAAAACATTAATGATAAGAAGAATAGCAAGAATAGCATTCTTTTAAATTCCGCAAAGTAAGGACTTTGTAAATTGTTTTTTTTTTGTTTTTTTTTTTTGTAGTATTCAGCCGAACAATAAACTTGATCGTAAATTTCAACTTACAGTTTTAATTTATTTTCTCTCATATATATATATATATATATATATATATATATATATATATATATATATATATATATATAAATTAAATTTAGAAATGCTTTTGGATTAAAGATTGTATAACACTGTAAAGTCCATATAAAGTCCAAATAAATATTAGTATCAATATGTATAAGAAAATCCCAACCAGATATTAAAAAAAGCTCAATATACGAGCAATAATATAAATGAAACTTTTGAATTAAATTATGTAATTTAAAAATTTACAACAAATATATTGTTTGACAAAGAATACAAATATTAAAGTTTTTTTTCCCTTAATCCATGGATTTTCAATGAATGGCTCATCTCATCGAAGAAAATAGTATTAGCAAAATAAATATAAATAATTATAAATGTATACATTTTGATTATTAGTGCATAAATTGAAAATTAAATTAAAAAAAATTGCATGTAAAAAATATTCCATGATTGAATGAATGAAAATACAGAAACAGTTGTAAAATCTAAAGCAATGGCGACTTGGTATATTCCAGACTGATTTGTAAGGGTTTTTTTATGTATATTCCAGGCGTAATCCATAAGGTTCAGTACTGTAAAATCCTCTGAAAAGTCTTTTAAAAAGTTTAATATTTGCAAATTCATGATATAAGAATGACTTCACTGCAAATCGTTTTAGATAATTTTTACTGAGAAATTATATAATTATTAGTCACTAATAATATTTCTGTTTTAAATCAAAAACCAAGGTGAACTTCCACTTCCATTGGAGGAAACTTAGTGGGGCTAAATAGAATATTAATAAATCGAATATTAATAAATAGAATATTAATAAATAGAATATTAATAAATAGAATATTAATAAATCGAATATTAATAAATCGAATATTAATAAATAGAATATTAATAAATAGAATACTTATAAATAGAATGTTTATAACTGGAAAAATATTTAAGAACTTAAATCCTAAATTGAAATTAATGACATAAGGAAAATTTTAGAGCCAGCAGCAACTTCAGAAAATTAGGCCTTGTAGCAAACTTAATTTAAAACTTTGGAAATAAATCAGAATCCCAGTAGAGATGTACATAATAAACGTATAATTTGAACATGTTAGCCTAAAATTAAACGGGGATGATATACTAATAAGTAAATCATAACACTATAATAGGAATTTATCAACTTAGAAAAAAGGGTTAAAATTTTAACGAATAGAGTTACCTCCCTTGCAATGTCAAAATAACTAATAGCCATGAATCAAAATAGATTGTAACGAAGGGAAAAATGAAAATTAAAAAAAATTTAATCCAAAATTTAAAAATGCAAACTGAGCTAGCATTGAATAAAAAGTAACATTAACCCTCTTCTCCTTCTGGAATAATTAAAAAAAAAAAACAATCGTTTTTTAAAATTACACAAACAAGTATGCAGATATAATTGTAAATCGCCAATATAATCGCTACACACGAAACTAACACAGAACTAAGACAATATAGTAGGAATCTTAAATATCAGGTCCGGTATTGAGAAAAAAATGAATGAAATAAAATAAATAAATTTAAATTAATAACTTAGAGAAAAGTAGTAATAACCTAAATTAAGTGAACATAGTTGCTAGGATAAATGAATAATAATGAAACATGAAAATAAAACATTTAAAAATAGAGATGCGAAAATACGCAGATATAAAAAGATCCTTAACACACAGAAAACGGAAAAATCTCTGTAGGAAGAAATGTAGGTAAATCTTTTATCGCATAGTTTTTCCTTAAAAGGGAAATGGGTTCTATATTGTTCATTAACAAAGTGTTATTTTCCATGATAAGAGGCCGTTCCTGTGAATATTTTCAAACGATATAAGGTTTGAAATTGTCCGAATGACCGCGAAACATTTGTAACGAACAACAAAAAAACACTACTTGTTGCTATCAATCCAACTTTTGTTGTCTTGTTTTTGTGAAAATTATATATATATATATATATATATATATATATATATATATATATATATATATACATAATATTGTGATACTATATCTTAGTGCCCCGATTGTGGTGGTTGTTTACACCCCCCTCCATGCATGGTTAGGAAGTGATTTGACCGTAGGCGGAAGGACACATAAGCAACCAGAATGCAATCCCCAATTCCCTACTTTTCTCGCTCTCTTTTTCGTCCGGACAGCGTGGGGTGAGCACATGTTATTTTCCTTGTCTGTAAATGAGAGCGGGCATCCCTTCTCTCTTAGCATTAGTAAAGGTTAGCTAGTTTTAATTGTGAAAATTAATTATCCTTTGTAAATTGTTTTTGTAAAGATATTGTAATTTTTTCTTGCAAAAAAATTAATAGGTTATTATATTTCTTATATATATATTGCAACATGTGTTGTGTTATTTTGTGTCTGCCTTAAATATCTGCATTAAAGAACGAAGCGGACCTGAAGACGAAGAAGGTTCCAACCAGAATGCCACCATCTTGAGAGAATAAAGGAGCTACATAATTACATCCAGCATCTCAGGTATGCTTTTCCTCTTGATTCTCAGACCCTGTTGGCTGGTCCATCGTCACATCATTATGGGACCGTTTCTAAGACATTTGGTGTAACCCGTGGATCGGTCACACACCAGTGACCGGCTGATCGTGTTATAATACGGTTTTCCATGGATTTGCGAAAATTTATACTTCTCTCCACAGAAGAAATAAATAACCAGGTAGTGCAAAAGACACACGTTTTAAATAGTATAAAAATTGGAAGCTTAAATATTGCTGTAGTGGATTCTGATTGTGCAAGTGGCAAAGAAATGAAATCTAATTGTATATCCGGTCTGTAATTTTATGGACTGTAAAAAAAAATTGAAAACTTAGAAGCTACAATCATGAAAACTGATTCGTAGAATAAGAAAAGATTTCTAATTCGTAATGAATCCGTTTATTAATGCTCTATCTTGAATATTGAGCATCATTTTCTATGATTTATTTCAGAATACTTACATTTTCACATTCTTTCTTACTCTTTTGTTACTGGGTTAACTCTCTGGACCAGCAGTAATTATCACTTCCTACAATGATAACTTTACATGCATGAAATACTAGTGTATGTCGGTGTAAAAATAATTGTTAGTGTTTTTTTAGTATTGTAGTTATAAAGCCCCTTTAAGAAAATACAGTTCAGCATCCTTTAGGAAATTTACAAAAATAGCGATTAACTTAAAAACTTATTAAACAAAAAGTCGTTGAATACTATTTTACTGCTTACTTTATATGCCTGCTGGCTTTGCATTTATTGGCACTTAATTACAATAAATTCTTTTGTTAATTGCCGGTGTCCTTGAAGCAGAATGCTGAGCCACGAAGTCAATGTTGACTTTGTGACTAGGTTCGAATCTCTAGACTAGCAGTAATTATCGCTTTCTACTCTGGTAATAGCGTAACCATGAAATACTAGTGTCGGTGGGTATAAAAATAATTGTTGGTATTTATTTTAAAAATAATAATATTTTTAAAAATAAATACTATATATATATATATATATATATATATATATATATATATATATATATATATATATATATATATACTAGCAAAAGTACCCGTCGTCGACTGGGTTCAAAAACAGCCTAAAAAATGGACTTTGATTTATGAAAGTATGATAGGTTATGAAAAGGAAGGATTGTAAAGAGATAGCTTCGAATTTGGGGTTATCAAAACCAAAGCAAAATATGATGAAAGTAAAAATAAAATAGATAACCCCCATAATTTATTATACCATACCTGTTCACACTGAAACACTTATCACAATATTCTGTGGATCTATATTAAAAAACCTTCTTAAACTTTGTTACATATTTCCATTCTATGGAGGTCAGACGCGAACGAACACCCAATAATTTTATTATACCATATTTCTTCAAACTGAAACATAATTATCAAAATATGCTTACGCAGATAGATATGAAAAGTATTTATTAAAGTTTGTGCCTATTTCTATTCTATCGAGGCCAGGCACGAACACAGACCCCACAATTTTATTATACCAGCCCTAATTAAGTTAAAACATACTTATCAAAGTATTCTTATGTACATCTATATCAATAACACTTGTAAACGTTTTTTTTTTTATTTCCATACTTTTTGTACCAGGCGCGTACGCAGACCCCACAATTTTAATGAACCACCGTTCTGCCAGATCAAAATACCCATTCCTGTGTCTCGATACATCTTCTATCACTATATGTAATCAGTTTTTTAAAATACTCAACCATCTAGGAGCGTATTCGTGACCACACACACACACGCACACACACACACACACACACACACACAGAGTCAGCTTTATATTATATATATAAATGTATATATACACACTCATATATATATATATATATATATATATATATATATATATATATATATATATATATATATATATATATATATATATATATATATATATATATTGGTCGTATTTAGTATAGACAGTAGAATTATTCTCGACAAACATCTATATGTAAACTTCTAACGCAAATTAGTCCGAGTAATATGTAACTATTACGGGTTTTTTTTTTTATTAACTGCTTCATAAAAAATCACACGAATGACGTCATTCGCTGAGGTCTTGACGTACAAAAATACTTATTAGTCTTGGCGAAGCGAAAGACAAATAACGCAGTAAATTTGAAAGAATAAACAGAGAAAAAAGTTCCAGGAAAATAAGTGATTTTTTTTTCTCTTTTAAACGCGTCTCGCGGCAATTCGGAAAATTGGCTCCATTAGAAAAAAAACGATGGCGAATCACGTGATCAGCCGATTAGCTCACAGATCGGGCGAAAAAGGTCAACTTGGAAAAATTACGCTAGATTTTAATCTTTTCTATTTTTTTCTTTAATGACAAACTTTTTTTCTCATTGGAAATATTTCAAGTCTTTATTTCATTTATTTTAGCTGCGTGTAGGAATTTCTCTAAGTCAGTATGTCGATCGGTCACGTTTTATTTTATTTTATTTATTTATTTACTTGCTCTCCATTCGCACCAAAAAGGGCATATTGCCGCATGGACGTAAGGGGCTACTATTTGGGACCATGTCTACAGGGGCACTATGTAGTGAGGTGAGCAGCGATATTGTTGGTTGGTCTGTCACGAGCCATCGACTCTTGAACAGGGTGCAAAAGGAGTCTCTAACTTAATAAGTTCAGTATTGTTTACGAAATTCCAGCCGCTGTCCCATCGCCGCACTGTGACATCGCTGTACTTGTTTTACAAGTACTTTTAAGGGATATACTCTGATGAACTTACTGCATATGCATTACGCCCCCTTAAAGTGAATTCTCCCGATCACCCCCCCCGCCCTATCAACAAAATACCACCTAATTCACTGTAGACGTCCTCCAGAGGCAAAAAAACTCTCTACTCTAATAGCTTTTTTTTCTCGGGCTGCTTGTCTATGGAATTCCTTTCCTGTCTCCAGTTTCTTCGACTATGGACGCATTTAGATATAATGTGGACAAACATCTAGCTGCATAGCTCCTTCATTTCGAATGCCCATCCTATAAGTCTGACCTCTAATTCACCGTAACCTCTTACGTTTCAGTACTGGTTGAATCAACAGACAATGAGAGAGGGCAAAAGAAGAAGATAGGTAGCTAAGTGGCGGATGGCTGACGTGGTCAGTTAATTACAAATTACGGATAATTAGAAGAATTAAAATGGAATATTTTTAAACATAATTCAATCCTAGAACTAAAAACATATGAAGAGGATTTTGTACTTTGCTTGAAGCATTCTGCGTAGTGTGACAAATGCTGCATGACAATGCAGTTTGTTGGGGAACAGTCTACGTAATAAAAGAATGACAATATAGAAGGAATTTAAAAAAATTTCAACCATATATTTATTTACCAACAGTGTGTGCCGTATACAAGATTGTAGGTGTGCAAATTTCAAAAAATTTTCGACAATATATCTCTCCGTCAGGAGAGAAACCATAAGCAGGTCTTTTTTAGCATTGTTTTCGTGCCATCAAACTATATATCCGTAAGACACAAACGCTGAATGCCTCAATTTTAGTGTAATCTCTATTTATATATAAAAAGCACTTTATCTGTGTATATACTCTAGGCTGTTCGTCAATTAGATGAACTACCCAGCTTTTTTGTGTGTTTTTGTAATACATGTTGTTACCTTATTCCGGCGTTTTGTTTTTCTTATAACCCTTTTAACAGGGCTATAATAGTATCACACTCAAACCCACCATGTAACTCCCTCTGTATCTCATGCTGAACAAAAACTGCCTGGTCTGAGATGGGTTTAGCGTTGCGTGATGTGTTTTCGGAAAACGCCAACACCATTTTCCTTGATAACATCACAGTATGCCCCCAAGCTGTGAAGGTCTTCATGCCGCCGTATTGCTTTTCCAGTGCTGTCTAATGCACGGTGCACAGGCCATGTAACTGTAAGCTGGCATCAGGTAATAATGTGCCAGTTCAATAACACAACATTCAGTGAAGTGTGATATTAATATTAATTGTTTTTATCCTGTCCTCCGTAGTTGTAAATAAACACCGGTAGTTTGTCAAACTCGTTTGTCTTGTGCTCGGTTTCAACCTAGTTTCTAATATATGTAGTTATCAACATTGACCTCCTCCCTGCCGTCACCTGATCCCAAACGTAAGATTTTGATTCCATTCTTTTCCAAGTCATGAACGCACAAGTACATTTTCTACGACAGTATGCGACACTCGCACTGAGTCTGGTCAAGTGCTGTGTCTGCTGCGAGTCAAAATAGATGAGTCGTGTATCTGTATCAGTGTCAGCAGCGAGAGTTTTTGTTTAGTTTTGATCCTGTGTAACCAGATCTTTATGTTGGTCTTTCTATTTTTCTACCCCTTATTTTTCACCCTAATCGCTTACAACGTTCAGTTTGGCATCAAACTGGTCGCAAGCGATTCAAGTGTCAGTTTGTGGAGATTTCAAGGTTGAACTTGGTATTAAGCACTGTTCTGAAGCAAGAACCTTCCACTATTTACTGTCTAGGTGTTGCGTGTTAGGGTGCTTGGTACGGAGCCTCAATGTTAATGTACGAAAGTGTTTATATCTTGATATGTATATGTGTATATGTAACACTTCCTAAACAACTGTTTTATGGCGAGATAGATAAAGGTAAACGACCACAACATAAACCAAGAAAAACGTTTAAAGATTCTCTGAAAAACAACTTAAAGATACTTGAGATGGATATACATAACTGGGAAGTGTAAGTGAATGATCGATCACGGTGGAGAGAAACCATCAAAGAACTTTGTAAGTTTTTGGAAGAGCAGCGTGTAGATCTTGCTGTCTTAAAACGTATTTTAAGAAAGCAAGACGAAAATAATATGTCAGAGAAATTACAACAGGAACTGAAATGCACTGTATGTGGCAGATACCTTTTGTCAAAAGCTGGTTTTGTAAATCTGAAATCACACAAAGAAAAGAACGACAGTCTTATGAGGAGTCTTTTACAGCACATCCAGCAACGCTAAGTTCTCATATTTGTGGTCTAATCTACAAATCGGTGGCTTAACACGACATTCGAGGATTCACAATATTATCATGCGATCACCTTTACAAGAAGGAAAGTTTTTTTATGTCACATATGTGTACTTTCATGTAGGATTAAAGATGGTTTGAAAAGTTACTGAAGAGATGGCAAACTTCTGTCAAGAAGTAGCAATCATCATATGTGTGTATATGTATAGTTCCATAAGTGTAAGAGGTTGTAATCATTTATTATAGGTGTATATTTATGCAATGTATGATAGACTCTCCCGTCGATTTCGACGTATGAGTTTCCGCTACAGCAGGTAAGTCGCTCGGAAATCAACACATATGATTTGTTTATAGTGGTGAAGGCTAAGGCTTTACGTAGAACCAGCCACACTTTTTGTTATTACTGCTTATCTTTGTCAGCGCAGATGACTGCCACAAGACAGAGTATACAGAAGACCGCAGGTTTTTACATCAGTTTCCTTTTCCGAGATACATGTCTTAATGAAGACTGGGAGTGTATCCCTTATAAGGAATTAATGCGCCCTCAAATACCAACCTGGAAATTTCTACGACTCGACACGATATATACAGCGTCTAGCCATCCCAAATGGTAACCCATCTGGTACTGGCCAGGCTCAATGTTGCTTAACTTCGGCGATTTGGCAAGACCTGGTGTTTCAACGTGATTGTACCATATATATATATATATATATATATATATATATATATATATATATATATAATTTATTGATACTAACATTGATGGCTACATATGTACATACATGTTTCTGTAATCACCCGTGCTCGGGAGATTACGCCTTCAAGCCACGAATTATCTTCAAAAACTGACATTTCAAGGCATTTCATTTCTAGCACGGGTTATTACAGAAACATGTATGCACATATGTAGCCATCAATGTTTGTATAAATAAATTTAATATACCTGGTCTGTTTACTCATTGAGCACTTTTTGGTAGACACATGTTGTTTCATTGGATGTACTTCTAGGAAACTAAACTCTACTGCCACACACACACACACACACACACACACACACACAAGCTCAACAAATTTCAATGGAGCTTATATAGGAGAAGTCCCCTTTATACCTCAACTAAATGTATGTATACCTTTATAAATAAATAAATAAATATAGTATTTGTGAATTCATTTTCCACTCCATATTGCCTCGTATATATATATATATATATATATATATATATATATATATATATATATATATATATATATATATATTCCTATAACTTTGTGTTTCTTTTGTGTGCATTGATATTCATATTAAAACCCCTCTTTTCTATTTATTTAAAAAGAAAATACAATTTTCTTATATATGGGCCATGGAATTGAATTCATCTGCAAAGGATCTAGCTAATTTACATATTCTTTTAAACATTCATTTTAATTAATTCCCTATTAGTTTTTTCGGTTTTCTTATGGGGTCATCATCTTTAGTTAATTTTACGTGTAATTACATTCATGCAGATATTCTACATGATTTATACTTGCATAATATTTGCGTAAAAAGTTTACAGGACACACAATATTGTTTCCATATATATTTATATATACGTATGTATTTTTGTTTAATCTATCAATCCTTCTATCTATCTATCTATCTATCTGTCTGTCTGTGTGTGTACATTTCCTTACGCAATAACTCTGTCAATTTTCAGTGTACAGACTCGAAATTTGGTATACAGAGTACTGAGACTTGGGAAAGTCTACGTGATCGGTTTTCCGCCAGAAATTTGGCGAATAAGGGGTCAAAGTTCAACGATTTGACCTTTGAGAATTCTAACAAACTCCTCCGACAATTTGGGGTCTAAACACTTTAAATTTTAGGTATAGGTTCCTTGGACATGGGTCTAACTTAATAACTTGATTTGAACCCCAAACACTCAATGTTAAGGGGTCATAATAGGGATCAAAGTTTTAAAAAATTGACCTCTGCGGTCTCTACCAAATTACTCAGACAATTTCTTACCTAAACATTTGAAATTTTACATAAAGGGTATTCAGAGATAGGGCAGGCACTTTAATCGGTTTGGGTCGAAAAATTTTAGATACCAATATATAAATGTATGTATGTATGTATGTATGGTTGCATGTGTGCCTAAAAGTTTTGACAGAGGCAACGGATTTTATCAAGATCAGTATCGGTTTAACGTCCGACCTTTCAGACGACAAATATCGAAAAATTGGCTAAAAACATTAATATCTTCACCTTCAATTGGGCACTTTTCTACAGGGGATGTCCCTTTTTTCGCCGATATTTTTGAAAGTCATCCTCTCCTTTCGATTGTCTAGTCTTAATTTTAAAAGACGTCACTTCCGGTTTGGCGGTGGTCGTAACAGCATAGACGTCCAGTTTTTTCCCGTTCTTTTCCTCCTTCGCGGTACGGGTTCAAGTCTGCCTTCCTGCTACCACTTTTTTTTTTTTTTGCTCAACAGACACATCCAAACATCCGGGCAACGCCGGTTGAAATGTTAGTACTCCTATGAATTCGTTTTTCTTTTGTGTGTATTGATATTCATATTAAAAACCCTCTCTTTTATTTATTCAAAAAGAAAATACAATCTTCTAATATATGGGTTGTGGAAATGCAATCACTAGCAAAAGATCAAGCTAATTTGCATATTCTCTTAAATTAATTCCCTATTAGTTTTTTCGGTTTTCTTAGGGGATGATCATCTAGAGTTAACTATTACGTGTAATTATATTCATGCAGATATTCTACAAGATTTATACTTGCATAATATTTGCATATATTGTTTCCATATATATTTATGTATGCGTATATATTTTTGTTTAATCTATTAGTTTATCTATATATCTATAAAAGTGAACGTGTCTGTCTGTTTGTGTGTCTGTGTATCTGTCTATCTGCGTACATTTCCTTACATAAATTTGATATACAGGGTACTGAGATTTGGGGAAATCGATGTGATCGGTTTTTGGCCAGAAATTTCGCTATTAAGGGGTAAAAGTTCAACGAGTTGATCTTTGAGAACTCTACCAAACTCCTCCGACAATGTTGGGTATAAACACTTGAATGTTAGATATAGGTTTCTTGGACATGGATCTAACTTAATAACTTGATTGGAGCCCAAAACAATAAATTTTAAGGGGTCATAATAGGGGTCAAAGTTAAAAAAATTACCCTTTTTTTTTTTTTTTTTTTGCTCAGCATACACCTCCAAACACCCGGGCAACGCCGGACTGAAATGCTAGTATATCTATAAAAGTGAACGTGTCTGTGTATCTGTTTGTCTGTATATCTGTCTGTCTGTGCGTCTGTGTGTGTACATTTCCCTACGCAATAACTCTGTCAATTTTAAATCTACAGACTCGAAATTTGATATACAGGGTACTGAGATTTGGGAAAATCGATGTGATTGGTTTTCGGCCGGAAAGTTGTCGATTAAGGGCTCAAATTTCAACGATTGACCTTTGAGAACTCTACCAAACTCCTCCGACAATATTGGGTCTAAACACTTTAAATTTTAGATATAGGTTTCTTGGACATGGATCTAACTTAATAACTTGATTTGAGCCTAAAACAATAAATGTTAAGGGGTTAAAAAGGAGTCAAAGTTTTAAAAAATTGACCGCCTTTTTTTTTTGCTCAACATACACCTCCAAATACCCGGGCAACGCCAGGCACCCATCTAGTATATATATATATATATATATATATATATATATATATATATATATATATATATATATTAGGTAACATAATAGGGATGCAACGTCTAGCGATAACCATGGTATAAAAAGTTTCACTTGCCCTACACCCCTAATGTATATATCATCCTTATTGAATAAATATATATTCATTAGTATATATTTTTTTATATTATCGTTTTCTTATTTCATTGATACTCTATATAAGCTCCAAAATAATTGGTTGAGCTTTGCAGTATCCCGATAAGTCTTTCCCTAAGGAATCCATCTTATTCTTATTCTTTTTACTCTCATATATATATATATATATATATATATATATATATATATATATATATATATATATATATATATAAACGATAAACAACCACAGAATTCGCGCATAAGCCTGAGGAGTCCTAGAGTTGATGAAACGCCGAATATTCAGTGTAACTTAATCGCCATATATATTTTATAAATTACTATATATATATATATATATATATATATATATGAGAGTAAAAAGAATAAGAATAAGATGGATTCCTTAAGGAAAGACTTATCGGGATACTGCAAAGCTCAACCAATTATTTTGGAGCTTATATAGAGTATCAATAAAATAAGATATATATATATATATATATATACTTAGATTATAAATTTCAAACGAGTAAAATATTTGTTTATTTTCATAATATTGTGTTGTAATTTGGCTTTCAAGCGCACCTCATACGTGTTTTATTTTATTCAAATTAAATCAACGCTTCTATAACGGAACTCACACCCCTGACGTTAATCTCGCGTAGCCAATGCGCCGCTCCCGGCATTTCAAAATACAACCGCTGAGAGATAACGTGCGAATCTTTACTACTGACTTTTCTTTTTCCAACTTTACAACATGGCAATAAAGAAGAAGAACAAAAAGAAACTAATAAAATACTTAGGATGTAGCTTGACTCCGAAATATATTTATATTATAAATTTGAAGCAAGTAAATGATTCGTTTATTTTCGTAATATTGCGTTGTAATTTGGCTTTCAAGCACACCTGATGCGTGTCTTATTTTATTCAAATTAAATCAATGCTTCTATAACGTAACTCACACCCTTGACACACACCTACACCCCCCAACACACACACACACACACACACACACACATATATATATATATATATATATATATATATATATATATATATATATATATATATATATATATATATATATTAGTGTTGGGACGATTAATCGTAATCAGAATCGGGAATCGGAAAAATCGGAAGATTTGGGGGGTATCGGAATCGGAAAAATTGATGACTATTATCCGATGCCAAAACGATTCTTTTAATTGTCTTTTTTTTTTTTTATTTGATTTTGTTTAAAGTAAAACCTTTCATTTCTGGTAATAATGCTAAAATAATAAATATTTATTGATTTTAAAATATCAGTAGAGCTAAAATCGATAGATCATCCTCCACAAGTGTATTTTGACGTTTAGGAAAATATCTGCATATTTAACATGTTTTTTTACAAAAATCGGGGAAAATAACAATCTTATAGTTAAATAACAAGAGATTTATACAGAATCGGTAATTGTGTCGGAATCGGGGATTAAGCACGGAATCGGGAAAAATATTGGAATCGTCCCATCACTAATATATATATATATATATATATATATATATATATATATATATATATATATATATATATATATAAAAATGAAAATTACAATTGAATTTACCAAAATGATCCAAGATGGTAAAATTAAAGTAAATTATAAATATTAAAGAATTAATATTTATAAAATTATCTCAGCCAGATATAAAAGCTCGATAATACCAAATAGGAAATAGAGCTTATAATATGAGCAAACAGTTAATGAAATATGTTAAAAACACTTTGAAATGAGTTAAAAACATATTTAATCTGAAAAGGAAACACTATCTAGTGTTACCTTTTCAGATTAAATATGTTTTTAACTCATTTCAAAGTGTTTTTTAACATATTTCATTAACTGTTTGCTCATATATATATATATATATATATATATATATATATATATATATATATATATATATATATATATATATTGACTTGTTATTTTGTTCAAGCTGGGAATAAAAATCTTTCACCTGCTGTCTGATTCATTCCAACAGAGAAATCTTTTTAAGATTCTAATTGTCTCTTCAAGCGCAATTCTTTGAATCTTTCTTGCACTTAATTCACATTTGCCAGATAGATTTTGAATCTCTTTTTTGTGAGGTCCTATAATTCTTGGAATGATAGAGATCTTCCTAAGATATTTGTTTCGTTTCATGTCGTACATAAGACCTTGGTATTTCGTTATCTTTTCTCCCTCAAATCAAACCAGCATCATTCGGGACACAAACTTCTACTAAGGTTGCTTCTTTCTCCTTTTTGCCCCATATCACTATGTCAAGTTTAATAGCTCAGTTTTCCAATGTATGTAGCGTACACGTATATTGGCATATGTCTAACATTTTACACAGATTTTACACCTAGGACTCACTATTTGATAATAAAAGTAAATTAAAATAATAAAAGTAAATTAAAAGTAAATTAAAAGTAAATTAGTTATTATCGATCCATCTGTCTGTCTACCTATTTATCTATGTATTCAATGATATTCTTAAAATAGTTTATATTGGGAGTTATTTATTGTTTATAGAATAAAGTGTAGCAATGGGTTTTAGCTGAGGATGTTTACGTAAATCAGCTAGGTTAAATAAACAAAATGACTTTGGGCAGACATACGTGAAAAGGTCGCACATTGTGATACGTGAACTTTTTGAATGATGACGTAACAGAACTGAGGCCATAGGTCGGGAAGTTTAGTTAATCAAGGAGTTTGAGTTTGGTCACGGGAGTGAACAGACGTACTTCAAGCCAGGAAGTGAGGCTGTAAAGAATAAGCATGTAGACATGAAATGCAGATTCTTTGTGAAGACCATTTGAGACAGTTGAAATAAATTTATATTTTTAAAAAATCACATACAATTCCTACGTTTTTATCTGATTCCGTTAAAAGAACAATATCTCCCACCTCACTGTGTAATATTACTGTTTTGGTGCCAATACACCTCTCTATATAGTATATAATATTAAACGTTGTAAGTAGTCTGAGTCGCAAAGAAGATTAGGACAAAGAATAATTCGAACTCACTTTTTTCGTAACAACGTCATTTATTTCCTTATTCCTCCGCCACGCGTCACTTCTCATTACAGCTGTGGTCTCTCTAATGTGATCGTCCTCTCAAACGTTCTCTCTCTCTCTCTCTCTCTCTCTCTCTCTCTCTCTCTCTCTCTCTCTCTCTCTCTCTCTATCTATCTGTCTCCTTCTTATAGTCTTTTCCTGACAGTGACATCATTTCGCGATTCGTATGCGTGCATACGTGCGTCCGCGCTCTATTACTTATGTACATAAATATTGATATAGTTGTCTGTCTCTTTATATGTGTGTGTTTATACTTATTCGTGCAAGTGTAACACGAAGTATACCGACAGAGCATTAGAAGAAGCTCAATGTTTTCGAAATGAAATGTTGAAGAAAGTCTGTGGGATAAATAAAGGAATGCATATGTCAGAAAGGAGTTTAATATTAAAACATCCATCATTCTTAAACATCACATGTGGAATGAAATGTTATTTCAAACTTAAGCCTCGAAGTATGAAGAAATGTTATGTCTCTCTTAAGCCTCACATTACAAAGAAAATGCTATTTCAAACTTAAGCCCCACAGTCTAAAGAAATGTTATTTCTCTCTTAAGCTTCACAGTACACAGAAAATATATTTCACACTTAAGCCTCACACTCTGAAGAAAATCTTGTTTCTCACTTAAGCGTCGCCATCTAAACAAAATGCTATTTCGTACGTACACCTCACAGTCTAAAGAAATGTTATTTCTCTTTTAAGCCTCACAGTATAAAGAAAATGCTATTTCAAACTTAAGCCTCACATGAATAAAATGTTATGCTATATATTTCAAACTTAAGCTTCACAGTCTAAAAAAATGTTATTTCTCTCTTAAGTCTCACAGTACAAAGAAAATGCAATTTCAAACTTAAACCTCACAGTTTGAAGAAAATATTGTTTTCCCACTTAAGCATCACCGTCTAAATAAAATGTTATCTCGAACTTAAGCCTCACAGCCTGTAGAAAATGTTATTTCAAATTTAGCGATAGAGTCTAAATAAAATACTAGTCCAAACTTAAGCTTTGTCGTTTAAACAAAATGCTATTTTAAACTTAAGCCTAACAGCTTAAAGAAAATGTATTTTGAAACTTAAGCGTGGCACACTGTAGAAATTGCTCTTTCAAATTTAAGTGTGACAGCATAAAGAGAATGATATTTTAAACTGATACATGAAAATCTATGAACATCTTTTTTTAATCTGTAACTAGACAAACAGAAGGAAAAGACCGATGGACAAAGCCTTTATCCCGCCAAACTATGACGCGCCGCCGAATAACAGAATCATTCAAGAAATCAACTCGCAGGAAATGACCGAACGTTTCCAATCAATATTCTTTGATATCAAACAATGAGAATCGTTTCAAGGAATCAGAAAACAAATTTTCAAGTTGCAAATAAAAATCAGACGAAAAATCAAATCTAAATTTGAAACTTCCTGAACTTTTGTTCATCGCAGACATTTTGGAATTGGTCTATTTGAGATCAAAACGGTTGTTTAATTCTTTAAAATAAAAAAAAAGAAAGAAAAACTTTGCAAGTAACCGATTTCAATTTAACCAATAAGTATAATAAGAAACAAAGAAACAGATATTCCTAATATAGGACCATTTGATTTGTACGTTTTGTAATGAATAAAATGTTATTTGAAACTGTTGTGGTGTCTACCCTATGGATAACAATGAACTCTTCCTCTTACTAAATAATCCAGGAGAATAAGCGTCTCGTTGTTATGCAGCAGTTATACACACTTCAGTCGGACTGACGTATATCTATTTCTCTTTATTTGTTGTATTTATTTTCTTTTAAATATACGTTGTTTCGAATGCATACCGAGTTGCCCGAGATTGAATGATTTTTTTTTTTTTTACACAGTGGTCACCACTTATCAAGGCCCGAAATAAGGCCAGGGATAAGGGTTATTGCGAGTACATTACGTTAGTGTGGAGATTTGATGAAGTGTTTACTTAAGGGGGCGGTTCATTAGGAATTTGTTAACGTTAGACTTGAAGACATCCAAGTTGAAGTCAGGTGGGAAGCAGGCAGACGGAACAGAGTTCCACAGGCGTGCAGTTCTAAGAAAGAAGTTTTGTTCATGGAATCCACGTTTTGATTTAGGCACAGATAAAGAGTGGGGGAAATTTTTCACAGTGGATTCAGCTAGACGGGTGTTTTTTCGTGAAAGATTGGCGAGGGGGGACCAGAGATTGGAGTTCAGACGAGCACCTGCCATGGAAATAACGATAAAACAAGGATAGGCTCGCAACGTTTCTTCTGTGGGAGAGAGGTTGCAGGGTAGAGAAAAGGGCATCCCCCACTAAACAAAGAAGTCTATTTTGTACTCTGTCAAGGCAGGGTAGGCTGTTTTTAGCAGCTCCTGCCCAGATATGGCAGCAGTATTCCATCCTTGGACGTACTTGGCTTTTATATAGATAGAGAATTGCATCAGTAGTGAGATATCTTCTCGGGCGGTAGAAGGATCCCACCATCTTTCCAGCGACCTTGGCAACACACTTGATGTACGTGTTCCATTTCAGATCAGGAGTAAAGGTCAAAACCAGAAGCTTGTCAAAACACAGGGCCTCTCCCAGACGAGAGCCATCCATTCCAATTGATGCCAGATGGGGATCAGAGCGTTGATGATGTAAGGATAGGAGTTTGGTTTTAGATACATTAAAGGTAACCAGCCATGTCTTCCCCCACTGAACCACGTGCTCGAGATCAGAGGAGAGAGAATCAGAGAGAACTTTGTCATTTACAGCCTTTGATGTGTTGCCGTAGATGGTCGTGTCATCAGCATAGATGTCAACGAATGATTTAAGTATGTGTTTTGGGAGGTCATTGATGTAGATCAGGAAGAGACTGGGGCCCAGGATTGACCTCTGAGGGACTCCAGCATTAATACTGCAGGCCACCGATTTTTGTCCATCGACCACTACTCTTATGAGCCTATCGGAGAGAAATGATTTAATGATTGAGAAAACATTTCCAGTTATACCGTAGCTGGAAATCTTGTGAAGTAGACCCTTATGCCATACCTTGTCGAAGGCCTTTGATATATCAAGAGCAATTACACTAGAAAGGAAGCCTTTGTCAAGAGATTCACTAATCCTGGGAGATATAACCGTTAGCACATCTGCGATAGATCTTGCAGCGCGGAAACCATATTGTGATTCACTAAGAAAGTTGTTTCTGCTGAGGTGGTTGACTATTTCTCTATTTAATATGAATTCCAGCAACTTACTCATAACACACAGGAGACTTATTGGCCTGTACTGAGAGGGAGATGACTTATCACCTGAATTCTTAAATACAGGGCAAACTGATGAGGTCTTCCAGGGAGTCGGAAAGCACTTCTCCTTAAGGCAGCGCTTAAACAGTTTCGTAAGTATGGGAGCAAGTTCTGGTTGAAGCTTTTTTAACACTATAATTGGGATGCCGTCAGGGCCAGTTGCTTTACTGGAATCAAGGTTCTTGATTAGCTTGGCGACCTCATGAACGGATATTTGTATATTACCTAGCTTGTTCTGTGTTATAGGAGGAAATATGGGGAGTTGATGGCCTTCGTCGCATAGGGTAGAATTAGCTGCAAAGTTCTTTGCAAATAGTTTGGCCTTGTCTGACGCTGACGAGATGACCTCTGGTCCATTGATAATGGTTGGGATAGAACACACACTTCTGTTCAGGATCCTATTTGTTATTTGCCAAAACTGGTGGGAACCAAGCCGCTGATCAGCTACCTTGAATTTAACTGACTGGGCATATAGCTCTCTTGCATTTTTTGTTACTCTTTTACAGTGGTTGCTGGTAGTCCTGAGAGCAGCTTTAGTCTCAGTGCATCTATTACGTTGGTAGCTAAGCTATGGATAAAGTGATTTCTGTGTGCGATAGCAGCAGCACATTCTGGGGAGAACCATGGCTGGCTGTTAGGTTTTTGTTGGAATTTTTTAGATGGTATGAATTGGTCTATGCCTACAATTAACCATTCGGTCAGATCTGATACTATAGAGGACACTTTCCTTTTAAACATGGAGTGCAGAGGTAAATCAGATATGAATGTACGGAAGCTATCCCAGTCAGCCATAGAGTATCGGTATACAGTACGGTGGAGGGGTACGTCTGGGGACTTCTTACATTTCGTTTTTATCTTAACTGATACGACGGAGTGGTCGAAGGATCCTAGAGGAGAATGAACGGAACATAAACATAGTTCAGGGGAAGTTGAGAGAAAAAGGTCTAGGAGGCTTGCATATTGACCGGGTGTATCGGGCACACGGGTGGGTTCGCGAACAATCTGAATGAGGTCATAAGCAATGGCAAAATCATGACAAAACCTCCCCTCATCGTCTGTCTTCTTTGAATGGGTCAGCCATTCCACGTTATGGACGTTGAAGTCACCACAGATGTGGATGTTAGCCGAGGGATGTGCAGACAGGATGTGGTATATTTTCTCAGATATGCTCTTAAAGATAGTAACTCCGCTGTTGTGGGGCCGATAGAGGGCAAATATAAATGCAGTGGTGTTAGCAAGTGCAACCCTGAAGCACATATAGGATAAATTAGGATCTTCTCTAGAGATATCCCTGCCACACGGCAAGCCATCTTTAATGTAGGCACATATTCCATGCCCATGGCGATCTTAGGGGTCAGATTTAGCTGTTAAGTTAGAGTATCCGTTAATTATGAACTCATCTAGGGAAGTGGTCGGCCCTATTCCAGTTTTGCTTAGACATAATATGTTCGGTTTCGTCTCCTGTAATTGGGTTTCAACCTCTGGAAGGTTGGAATGTAGACCCCTGATGTTGGAGAAGGAGACATTTGTAGTAGGGGTCTACGTTGGAAGATGGGGTTCTAGGTTTTTTGATTGAATGATGATCAACGAATGTTTCACACTCCCATATTTTTATTGTCATCGAAATCGGCGTTTTTTTTTTTTTATCAAATCGATTGATTACCTGCCCTAGTTGGGGACCTATCACAGTGCATCGGGAGGAAGCTTCACATGCCTCTCCGTAGTGACTTAGTCAGTAATGCATTGTAGTCTACATTACACTGTAGAGAACCTACTGTTGATTTTATAAATTTATTTTTATGGTTTTAATTAAAGTTTATAATGCAAAAGTCAAGTGTCATACTTCAATGGTGCTCTAAACGGAAACATTTGTTTGGTATACGCCCCTGTCATATCAAAGAACCTGCTATTGATTTTATATGTCGGGCCTTTCGGCTTGTGCGGTGATGATGAAACTTCTCAAATGCGTCTCGTTATTATGCACAAGCTGTGCACATTTGAGAGTTAGACTGACGTGTAACCACTCCTTTTATTTATTGTGTTTGTTTTCCTTTTCGATGTATTTTATTTTTACTAAATACCGAGTTGTATTTTTCTTTCGGACACTTGCCGATTCACAACAGAAACGTAAGTGAGACAGTCGTATTTATTGGCTGACTTAGCGACGCCTGGATGATGTAGCCTCTTATACAAACGTGTAGATCGTGTAATCAATCATGGTATGTGCTCGATTGAGCTTCAATGAGTTGCTATTTGTAAGATAAGACACTGCAAAAAGTTTATTTTTGAAGTCATCCAAGTCACTAGTTAGTTGTAATTGTTGTTGGATTACCAACATCATCTTACGTTATTCAATCAATGTAAATTAAAATATAGAAAAGCATAAAAGATCAAAAATATGAATGATTTATTAATCAGTGATCGTCAAGCGAGTTACAAGGTAAAAAAAGTTCGATTGAGCTTTAATGATTTGCTATTTGTAGGATAACACTTCACAAAAAGTTTCTTTTTACCATAACTGAAAATTCACCCAATTGCTGCCGAACATCAAACGAAATTTCCATGAAGAGAGTTTATTTCCAAGAATATCCCGGCTAAGTATTTGGCGAGCATAGTCTTGTTAGTTGCGAATAACAGGAAATAAGGCTCCATCAGAGTCAGCTTAGTGAATTCGAATATCAGTTCGACCTTCTGCGTGCTAGAAACGGATATGACGTCATATAGCCCAAAGACAAAGTGAAGAAGGAAAGTCGTTAGTTCCTTGGGAAGCACGCACCTGTGAGCTTGTGATTTTAGAAATAGCTTGATAAGATATAATTAAACGATAATTATGAACCTCTCTCGGTCTACGCACACCCGCCCTAATGGTAAGTGATTGAAAACAGACCACCCTCGGCGAATAAACTTCTCATTGTCTTCAACTGTAGTCTTCTTTCGCTCCTTATTTTCGGGGGATGAACGAATTTGTTTGCAGGCGGTGTTTCTAAAGTCGGGCAAGATCACATCAGAAGCTAGTGCCGAAACGAAAGTTCAGCAACATTATGAGAGTTCTTGCATTTTAATTGAGTGAGACTTGTGAGGTATTAGAACTCTCCCAAGAGGGTAGGAATACATAACATAAAAACCTTACGAATTTATGTATTCTACAATACCCAATGGATTCCTTACTATCACATAGAAAGGAGATCGCCATTGATACGACGCCACACAATCATTTACTTTAGTTTAATCGATTTAATCATAATGTATTTAGGATCATACCTGCCTTGCTCAAACGTGTTGTCTCATCCAAAGACTGGGGTAAAACCGTTACTGTAATTGTTGTTAGAAATCCAACATCAGTTAACATTATTCAATTAATATAAATTAAAATACGTAAAAATACGGTCTTGAATATGAATGATTTATTGACGATTAATCGTCAAGCGAGTTACAAGGTAAAAAGTTATGAGAAGGTTGGCCTTTTGGTCAAGATCAAAGTGTAGTATCTGTTCCGGCAGATGCTGCACTTAAGATAATTTGTACCAGTCAATGGAGGGGAAACCCTCTATACTGGGACAATTATTATTTTTGGTAACCAGAGTGCCCCCTTTTTGCCTACTTTTAGGGGAGCTGGTTTTTACCTCACATTAAAAACGGCCTTGTGCCTAATTTGCTCAGTGGGGGAGCAAATAAATACCATCTGTTCTTCAGATGCTGCACTTCATTTTCTTGTTCTCTTTCTGTGGAGGAGAAATCCTTCACGACTGAGACAATTTTTATTTTTGTACCTTTTCTCCACGTTAAAAAACGACCCTGGTGTCTAACTCTGTCCCGTGGGGAGGCATAGTAAATAGGTACTCAATAATTTAACTTTAAGCTTATTACGTTATTATATTCTTATAAGATAAGCAATATAATAAATTAAACTCTTCAGCCCTCTTCCCTTGAAATGTTTAAAATGGCATCTGAAAATTCACTCGTTGTATATCTGACGTCATACACGACTAATAATATTTACTTCCTTTTTCACGACTTTTAGCTTATGCAAGAAAGATAATGATTTCTCGTCTGAAATGTTTCCTGTTTAACATCATGGCAAATTTATCTAAACATTAGTTAGTAATATTTTTATCAGTATTCATACTAGCAAACATACCCACTAATATCTAACCGTACATCTCCTTATGTTTTCATTGTTATTTTATATACATCTGTCCATGTCATAAAGATCCCCCCACAACGCAACAGTCTCCCCTCTCTCTCTCCCTCTTTCTCTCCCTTTATAGTTATTTTCTGTTTCCTTGCCGTGACGTCATTTCGCACTCTGTTCAATAGTTGCATACGCACTCTGTTACAAAATATTTAGAAATTGATATAAATATTTTGATATTTTAAATAGACAAAATGTTATTTTGCGACCAAATCAATTTCAAGTTACGTGTTTATGTGTTGTTTATGTACTAAACTTGTTCATTGAATGTGGATTAGTAGATTAGGAGTTAGAAATTCTAGTTTGGGTGGGATTTTTTCTTCTTCGTATATTAATTTTCTTTTCTTTCTTTTCGATCGATGTTTTTATCCTAAAATACAGCATTGAAAAGTGAAAATATTTTATAAATAAATTTTTTCTTCCGCTTCTCCCTCTTCATGCTGCCGTAGTTTTAACATTTACTTCTCTTTTTTCTCTTTTTCATTTTGTTTTTCTTTCTTTTTTTTTTTGTAATCGTTGTCTTCTCATCCTTCATCTCTTTACTCTTATTCTTATTCTCTTACCTTCTTCTTCTTCTTCTTCTTCTTCTTCTTCTTCTTCTTCTTATTATTATTATTATTATTATTATTATTATTATTATTATTATTATTATTATTATCTATATATTAATACGATTGCGTGTGTGTTCTTTTGTGTGTCACGCTTACACACAGGTCGTTTAATTGTTATGTACTATTTCTTGTCATAAATAATTTTACCAAGAATTCTTCATAAGTTTTGGTTTCGGTTTCGATTATGACTGAAGGAACTCAAGTTATATATAAATACATTTTTTTTTCGTAAGTTTTTATTTCGGTTTCGATTCAAGCTAATGCACCCAAGTCATATGGATATATTTTTTTTATTTTTGAAATCGCAACTTTATAATGTATAAAAATCGATAGAACATTAACTCTATAATAATAAATACGAAATCTACAAGAATTAAAATCTCATATTAAAGCGTACTTTGGCTATGACGGGCGTCGCTGCTAGCTTAGATAAATACTTTTACAGTTTTTTGGCCAAGATCAAAGTGTAGTATCTGTTCTTCAGATGCTGCATTGCTGCACTTCATTTTCTTGTTCTCTTTCGGTGGAGGAGAAATCCTTCACGAATGAGACAATTTTTATTTTTGTACCTTTTCTCCACGTTAAAAAACGACCCTGGTGTCTAACTCTGTCCTGTGGGGAGGCATTGTAAATAGATACAATAATATCAGTGTCTCCATTTACACTGAACATCTACAGAATGCCAACATCAATATATCCATATAAATGAGTTTCCTGTGGAATTTTCACAGGGCCCGCTATTTTTTATTTTTATTTTTATTATTATTATTATTATTATTATTATTATTATCATTAATAGTAGTAGTAGTAGTAGTAGTAGTAGTAGTAGTAGTAACCAATTGAAAACTGAAACAAAGATGGCGGCCTTATCTTGTTATTTCAAAAGCTTATTTCGGAAACATAAGCAGGCTGTAGGTATTCATGTTTACTTTAATAAAATTTTTTATACTTACGACGTTTTGCTTCCTTTTTTAAACATTAGTATTTTTTTGCTTACAGGTTACTTCTATCAAACATTTTTTTTATTTCTTTCACCCGCTATAGGATAATGGACCCTTCCTAGCGTAAACCTTAAATAGACAAAAACAAAAAATACTTCCTCTCTCTCTCTCTCTCTCTCTCTCTCTCTCTCTCTCTCTCTCTCTCTCTGCGTGCGTGCGTTTTGAAACTATACCGAACTTTCACCTAACGATGTTTTTCGTTTTTTTATTATTTTGTGTGTGCGTAGCAGAAAAAAAATAAATAAAGGATTTACTGACTTTTAAGAAGGGTATTCACTTACACGTATTTTAGGGGGGGGGGATATCTCATACAGGTCCGTCAACCCATTCATTTATTCATAAATTTTATTTGAAAAAAATAAAAGAACAAAGTTATTGTATTTTCATTTATCTATTTACGTTATGAACTAGACAAATGAAAAAAAAACATTATATTAGATACAAAATATGAAGGGGGAGGGGTAAATATGTTCAAATTATAAATTTAAAAGTCATTAACGCAGACGACACTGAAATAAGAAGTCATTTTTGTGAGTAATTTTAAAGCGACTAGCGTAAACCTTAAATAGACAAAAACAAAAATACTTCCTTTTGTGTGTGTGTGTGTGTGTGTGTGTGTGTGCGTGCGTGCGTTTTGCAACTATACTGAACTTTCACCTAACAAATTTTATACATTGATATTTTTGCAGCATATCGATCGTGTTGAAATAACAGAAGCATAAAAAATGAAGGTATTAACGTTCATTTATCTATTTACGTTATGAACTAGACAAAAATATATATATATTAGTTACAAAATATGGAGAGGGAGGGGTAAATAGGTTCAAATTATAAATTTAAAATTCATTAACGCAGACGACACTATAAAATAAGAAGTCATTTTTACGAGTAATTTTAAAGCGATCAACAGAAGATTTTGAGCCAATGTTAAATTGATACAACAATATTTATATATACCCTTTTTCCTATCAAATCAATTTGACTCTGAGTCTTGTGACTTTTAATCTTATTTTGAATCGAATTTTTTTATCAAAATTGTAAACTTAAAATGTAATGCAACAAATTAGAAAGTTTGAAAATTTGTTCACATTTATTAATGCTTCCTTTACTTTCTGATATTTGTTGATTTATAAGTAATTATTTTAAATTTATATTTAACTGGAGGAGTTAAACATTGGTACAATATACGGGTTTGTATTACTGTACACATAGATTCGAAAAAGTTGTCAAAAAACAAATATATAACAAATAAATGTTATCAAGGGCAAGATACGTTACTTTTCTACCTAACTGGATATGTTTTCAGTGTTTTTATTTAATGTAACATGTTTATTCAGCTAAAAAAAAACATACTGTGTTTACCGATGTATTGTAAAATTCAAAATGGCGCCCGACTCTCTCTTTAACACGGTAAGTTTGGGAAAAGGTGCTATAAATATAAAACTAGACAAAATACTGTTAGAAACTCGCTCAATATATATTACCGTAACATAGGTTGACATATATTCAGTGTTTTTTTAATAGTATTTTGTCTAGTTATTATTATTATTATTATTATTATTATTATTATTATTATTATTATTATTATTATTATTATTTATATTTATATTATTATTATCGGGTCGCTGGATCAATTATTATGATTAGAAAAATAAACAATCATTAAATTGGGGGAAAATGATCGACATACAATAATATCGCAAAGATAATGAGAAAATAGAAAATAGACGTAAACATTATTTTTGGTTCGCATAAACAAATTACTAGATTGGGCTTACATCAGCTGTTGTTCTCAGACACGTGATGGAATGTAGATTTGGGGAGATTGTAGGAGTCGTTAGCTGGACATGAGAGAAAACAGACGACTAAAAATGGCGCGGGGGGGGGGCGTTATTTCAAGCAGCCAAGATGTAAAAACGCATAATCTCTGAAGATGCCAGCCGGATCATGAAAATAAATGTTGGTAAATAATTCAGGTATGTGTTGTGTTATTTACAGCTGTTAAAAAGAACTGTTTGTCTACAACTGTTTCGATACGTCCACGTCACTCGTTTCCTGTTAGAACTGTTGCATAAATGTTAAAATAGACACACTAGACGACCAACTAAATGATACGACATATATATACATACACGCATTTACACGTACATGAATATACAGATAAAAGATAAAACCCATTATTCAACATGTACGTTGTTATGGAATATATTCATCTACACACAACGTAACATAAGCCTTTTTAGAGGCCCATAATACGACACTTGTAACCATTCGGCAGAAGTGCATGGGCAGTTTGAGATATGATAACTAGTTATTATTATTATTATTATTATTATTATTATTATTATTATTATTATTATTATTCATCTATTTTTCTTATTTTTCTTTTTTTCACTATACTTCATCTTTTCTTATCCTTATTTACTTCTCTCTTCTTCCTTTCATCCTTTCTTTCTTCTCATTCCTATTCTATTTCTTCTTCCATTACTTCTTCTCTTTTTTTCTTTCCTCTATTCGTCTTTATTCCTTCCTCTCATTGTTGTTCTTCTTCTTCTTCCGTTTATTCTTCTCTTATCCCTTCTTTCATTCTTGTTTTCTATTTCTTTTCTCCTCCTTCTTCTTTCCGTCTTAAAAGATAATTGATCCCCACTGATGATTCCTACTTCTTACACGCTGAGGCAACCAATGCTTTTGCAATCACCAGTCGTACGCCCTCTGCCATCGCATAAGTTCAGCCAGGCCTCTCCACCCTCCCATCTAGCCAAAACAAGGACCGATTTGAACGAATTCCTAGCCGCCAGGGCGCCATCCTACATCATCATAGGTTGCCATCCACAGCCAAAAGGTGGCCTCATTTTCGCGTGGAGTTTTAATCTATGAATCCGTGACCCAACAGACAGAGCGACCTTCTCTGGCCGATATCATCGAATTACTTTTTTCTTTGGTCTCTCCCCGTCTTGCACTGTTTCTTGAGGGCATGGTCTTCGATTGCTATATGCTCGTATCATCACAGTTCTTCATTATATTTCAGTAGATGTTCCTTGTGGCTGGTGTGTTGTTCTATAGCATTGCGGACTTTCTCGGTGGCATAAAAGAATAAAAGAAGTTATGTAGCCAAACTATTCTTACATTTTCATAAGATGAGAATGTGACGATATTGAAATGAATGTAACGTTGTCCGGGAACCAACACGTTGTTACTGCAGTCGCAAAGTAGACAAAAAATAGAAAACTTCAACTCGCTTTTCTTTTTTTTCTTTTTTTTTTGTAAACAAGACATCTATTTCCTCATTGTTACGGCCTTGACGTCACCCTCGTGATCTCGAATGTTATTCTATGTTTTTCACGTAATCTCGGACGTTATTACTCATTATAGTCTTTTGTCTTTACCGGTGACGCCATTTCCCATGCATTTGCGTCCCAAGTTCGAATTCAGTTGGTTCAATATGATAACGTTCACTTATGGATGTTTGTAGCATTCATAGATATATCAGTTAATATATGAATGAGTTAAACATATATATTTTGCATATATAAACCATAAACAGGATGTATTATAGACAAGGGTTAGCAAAGATGCAGCAAACCACCTATCAACAAATGGGTTCTCTCGTTGGAATAAATAAATACATGATTCTAGAAAAGTTATGGAAAATATTGCCAACAACAAAATCATATGCTAAGATTTTAACGACACGAACTGAAAACCTGGGTGTTCGAATTCAGTTGTTTTCTTTTTCCACAGAAACACTTTCATTTAGGGATGTTTGTAAACGTTCACGTAGTCCCTCCCGTAAATACCTGATCTCTTCCTAGAAATGATTCTAACTATAAAGATATTGGGGAAACAAATGCCAACAATAGTTATCGGTATATATATATATATATATATATATATATATATATATATATATATATATATATATATATATTCCTTAATTGGAATTCATTTTTTGAGATGAGCATTATATGTTAATTTTATTTTTATTTCGGACTATTAGTCTCATCTTTATTAGTTGTTGTTTTTGGATCTTTTTATTGGTTCACAACGTTTCGGCCAACTTCCTCTGGCCTTCGTCTATCCGTCGCGTCTATATCGTCTTCCGCTATCCGTCGCGGTTACCACCTGACGAAGGCCAGAAGAAGTTGGCCGAAACGTTGTGAACCAATAAAAAGATCCAAGAACAACAACTAATAAAGATTAGACTAATAGTCCGAAATAAAAATAAAATTAATAGTTATCGGATTCATACGAAAACGAATGAATGTTGCTAAAAAGAATTGATGTCGAGCGCAAAAAATCAAGGTATAAATGTTGAAATATGATATTTGTTTTTGTTTTTTTATTCATACGACGCAAATTAAGAAACAATGGTTGGGATTCACTTTTACGTATTACTCTAGTCGTATCCCATATACGCTCGTTAGTAATTGTTAGTGCCTGTTAGTGTTAAAGACACCAAGGAATATTCCTTTAGCATTGCATATCCACTGCTGACAATATTCTTCTTCTGAAGCTCAGCTTTTGGAGTCTCTAGTTAGAAATAAACATCAGCATTTTATTCAATATTTTGCGATTCAATTTCGGATCTGCACTTCTCCATTTCCGTATCGATTTTCCGTTTTCTGATGGAGCTTTTCCATCACCCTCGCTCGAACTGACCCACCACCACCACCACCACCATAACACCGCCTCGTCCCTCTTGCTTTTCTGTTTTCCCGCACAAACTAATCAAATCGTCCGTTTATTTACTGGGTTTTTTTTTCGACTTTTCTTTTCGTTCCTTTGATCTCGGCTTTTTAAACAATCGTCCGCCATTGCCAACGAGAATTTCTATCAAAAATATAGATTTTCCTTCCGAGCCATTTTCCTTCGTAATCTTCGAAATTCATTCGAAAATTGAATTTATTGCAGCTTTCATAGATATTCGAGTTTTTCATTGTTTTTATTTTATTTGAATATTCTTTTGGGGAAGGGGTATTTTTTTAAATGTTCCCCCCCCCCATCTATTTCATCCGGTTTTTCTTTTAATTTCCCTCCATTTGTTGTTCTTGTTTCTTAGCTATCCATTAGAAGCTCTCTTTAAGTAATATTTCTTTAGTTTCAGTATTTTTTATCAATACTATTATGGCATGTGCTGTGTGATCTCGAACGTCATTACTTATTATAGTCTTTTTCTGTACCAGTGACGTCATTTCCCAAGCATTTGTGTCCCAAGGTCGAATTCAGTCGGTTCAATATGTTAACTTTCATTTACGAATGTTGGTAGCATTCATGGATATATCAGTTAGTATATGTATTAGTTAAACATATATTATGTATATATAAGTCATAAACAGGATGTATTGTAGACAAGGGTTAAAAAAGATGAAGATTTGACCTATCATTGTTGGAATAAATAATGTGTTCGTCAAAATTGTATTATCTGTTCCCTTCTTTTGTGCCAGTACGCGTGACTCGTTGATCTAGTGGTCTCCATTAATTTGCAGCTTTTATTGTAATACAAATTCATATCCCAATATCTTCTTTCCAATACCCACAGGCTTATGGAACTCTCTTTCTGCTGACTGTTTCTCTCCTACCTATAACCTTAGTATTGAGCACACACACACACACACACACACACACACACACACATACACACACATGGTGTAATGGAAAAATAAAAAAAAGGTATTCGCAGCTTCTCCTCCAATTTTTGGATTTTAATCATGTCAAATCACACTTCAATTCCTTTTGACAAATTGATTGTTGCTATTTCTTCTGATGAGTTAAGGGCATAATAGATTCACTGATTGATATAATAATTAAGTGATTGATTTTGCGCTACGAAACAGATACTGTCAAGAATTGTATAAGTCAACTGAATTAAAGGAATAAATTATAAGATGGTCAACATCATGAATTTTGGAATATAACTTTTTGCCATTTATTCTCTATATTGCTCTGTAATTACATGGAGCTTCTTAAATAAGGATTGATATATATTATGAGAAAATATATATATATATATATATATATATATATATATATATATATATATACTTTCAGAATAATAGCAAATAAGGTGTAAATCATTATAATTATTTGCTAATATTTTCTCCTCTGAAGAGATGATAGACATCGAAATCCTATAAGATAATGAGTTATAATATTTCAAATGTATTCTTTGTCTTGCATAGAATAATCAAAATCTTTTGATTTGAAATTTAAGCTTTTCACGTCATAACTTTTTAAATTTACTGAATGTCTATATGTATCATCCTCTCCCCTTAAAATATTTTTTCCACTCTTTATTTATTTACTCATCTATTTACTGATATGTATGTATATATATGTGTGTGTGTATATGTGGGTGTGTTTGTTGTGTATATATATATATATAGGTATGTGCATGTGTAATTGTATGTATGTATGTATGTATGTTTGTATGTATGTATGTATATATTACTGTCAGGTCATGTCATATGCTACTGGTACCATGTAACCCAGTACTACCTGCCTCATGGTCGGGTCACCGGCAACTAAACTGGTTCCCCCACCAGACTTGTTTGGTGAGGAGGGCGGCTAGTCTCCTTGAAGGATTAAAAACAAGACCGTCCAAAGGGCGAATGAACTCTTTTCTGGGTCAACGGCCAATTAGCACCGTGTATATTTGTGTTTGTGTATATGTGTATTGGGGTGGAGAGGGCTCCCGTAAGCCGTGGTGAAGGCAACCTTTCTAGGAGAAGCAAATCTCTGATTTAAAAAACCATAAAGCGGAAGACCATTACCCGCATTAAGCTGGTCTGCAGTTTAATTTGTTGCTGGCTATCTTGCTCTTGCTTGCTTGTTGCTGGATCTCAACATTTTGAACTGAGAGAGAGACTTAGCTGTCGTACAAAGCTAAGACTCTGTAACATCATATTTGTATAGATACTCCCTCAGACATTTTGGCTCATGGATTTTAAATGTCTGAGGGAGTGGCACTCGTCTGACAAGAGACGTTGCAATCATCATCATATGTATGTATGTATCATTATCATTAATTCATTTGCTTCATTTAATAACTCCAGCTGATTATTTAATTCTTAAGTAATAACTTGTATATTTCAGTTGACCCTTTTTTTGCTTTAAATTTTTGGCGCCTTTTGGACGTCATCTTGTCTGGGTCATTTTGACATAGTTTTTCTATTCTAAAATTAACTCAATCACCATTCAAATTTTTTTTTCTTCTTCTTCTTCTTCTTCTTCTTCTTCTTCTTCTTCTTCTTCTTGTTCACTCATTCTCCCAAAATTAGCCCAACCTTGGTAGTTGTTTTAAATTTTGTTTTCTACGCACATCTAATCTTCCTTTTAATAATAAGATTAAAACTCGTTCCCTTTTCCTTGCTCTCATTTGTGAATTATTCCACGGACTACGGAATTCTGCCTTTTGGATTGGTTTGGACCAAATTCCAATTACGCGATTCCCTTAGATTTTACTTGTGAAAATCGAAACTTAACTAACTTTTTTGGATTTTGATTTTTGGATTTTACCATTATTGGATATTTTACCCTTCACCAGACTATCCATTCACGTGAAATCACCTTTTTCTTCACCATATTCCCTCTGTATCACTATTTGTTACCAAGTAAGATCTATGACTTACTTGTAGTTTTATTAAATACCTTTGCAAGCAAAATCCGATCCCGCATTTTGCTAAATCCTACCCACTGATGAGAAGGAAAGTATTTCTTCGAAACTCCGCGGATTACGGCCTATCCACTTATCTTGTGTTTCCTTTTTAAAATTAAATATGTTTTTAACTCTTTTTTAATGTGTTTTTAACATGTTTTATTAACTATTTGCTCTTTATATATATATATATATATATATATATATATATATATATATATATATATATATATTTATGTATGTATTATTTGGAATGTTCGGACCACTGTTCTCATCTTGAGTGTCATTATCATAACGTTTCGATCGATGTAACCTCCGAGGTTCTTCAAATGTATCTTGTCGAACTCGGGAATCTGGGCGGAATAGCATTCTCTTGTTTCGTAATCCTTGACTTGATAGAAGTCTTAAGTAATTCGCAATTGTATTTTTTGGTCTTGAATCTTTACTTTAAGACCAATATCACTATTGACCATTAGTCTTTTCAAGACTAATGGTCAATAGGCATCACCTGTGTTCGATAGTCATCTTTCGTTCTTACGAGATCCTTACATCAAGTAGCTTCACGCTCTATCTGGAACAATT
Organism: Euprymna scolopes; assembly: GCF_053919585.1. Classification (NCBI taxonomy): domain Eukaryota; kingdom Metazoa; phylum Mollusca; class Cephalopoda; order Sepiida; family Sepiolidae; genus Euprymna; species Euprymna scolopes. The sequence goes on from NC_136505.1 coordinate 90,472,812, forward strand.
TCTATTAAATAAAGGCTTTGTCAGTCGCTAGATCATTTTTACGTTTGAAGTCAAATTTTCGTGGGTCTGTAACGCTTAATATTTAAATGGCTTTTCATAAGTTTGACACCCTTAAGTTTGAAAAGTCATTTTTAGATACAACGAATTTCTATGAATGTGGTGTCCGTATGTCAGTCGAATGTCACATTTACGTTCGAAATAGCATATTTGTTGATCTGTCAGGCTTAAACTTGGAATGGGATTTTCATCGTTAACCGCACAGATTCAATAGACGCATCTTAAAAATTGATCTGTTCATTTTTTTAAAACTTGTTTTCATTTGATTTTTTATATAGTTTTTGGATTATTTTTTTCTGGTTTTGTTTTTTTCATATTTTTTTTGTTTTTGTTTTTATTTTTTTCAGTTGTTCTCGTCTTTTCTTTTTTTTTTTTAATCATTTCATTTAACTGCCCCCCCCTCCTGTTTACGTTTTTTTTTTTTTTTTTTTTAGTTTTTTTTTTTTTATAGATATCCGATTTTTTCGTTGTTTTTTTTTTGGGGGGGGGGAGGAGAGGGGCAAACTTTTCATTTTTTTTTTTTTTCATTTTTCACCAATGTTTTTTCTCACTCATTTCGTCTTTAACTTTATTTCGTTTGTCTGTCTTATTTCTCGGCTCTCCGTTCAATGGATTTTATTAGAAGTCTTTGTCAGTCGTCAGGTTATTTTTACATTTGAAATAAAATTTTGGTGAAACTGTCACACTAAATATCTAAATAGCATTTTCGTAAGTTTGTCAAGCTTAAGATTTAAAAATTTATCTTAGATATATCCACGAATATATGGCGTCCGTATATCGATCGACTTATCACACTTAAGTATGAAATAGCATGTTAATCAGTCTGTTATTCTTAATTTTCAAAAACATTTTCGTAAGTCGGTCACACTTCCGTTTGAAATAGTATTTTCTTTGTCCCATTACGCTTAAGTTTGAAATAGCATTTTCCTTTGTTTGCCACATTTATGTTAAAATAAAATTTTCGTCTGTCTGTCACGCTTAAGTTTGAAATAGCATTTTCCTTTGTTTGCCACATTTATGTTAAAATAAATTTTCGTCTGTCTGTCACGCTTAAGTTTGAAATAGAATTTTCGCTTGTCAGTCTGTTACACTTAGTTTCATAACCGCATAAATTGAATGGGCGCATCTTAAGGATTGATTCCGTTCCCGTTTTGGATTTGTTTGCACTGGATTTTTGTTTGTTTTTATAGTTTTTGTTACTTTTTCTATTTTCCTTTATTTTTATTTATTTATTGCAATTGTTCTCGACTTTTCCATTTTTGAAATTCATTTTATTAAACCTTTTCTGTCCCTTGTTTATGTATCTGCTAATCGGTGTTTTCGATCTCGCCAGATCTACCTATCTATCTATCTATCTATCTATCTATCTATCTATCTATCTATCTATCTATTTCTCTCTCTCTCTCTCTCTCTCTCTATATATATATATATATATATATATATATATATATATATATATATATATATATATAGTAGCATGGGTGCCCGGCGTTGCTCGGGTGTTTGGAGGGTGTATGCTGAGCAAAAAACAAAAAAAACAACAAAAAACAAGAAAAAGGGTAAATTTTTTTAACTTTGAACCCTATTATGACGCCTTAACATTTATTGTTTTGGGCTCAAATAAAGTTATTAAGTTAGATCCATGTCCAACGAACCTACATCTAAAATTTCAAGTGTTTAGACAAAAAATTGCTGAAGTAGTTTGGTAGAGTTCTCAAAGGTCAAATCGTTGAACTTTGCCCCCTTAACAGCCAAATTTCCGGCTGAAAACCGATCACATAGATTTTCCCAAATTTCAGTACCCCGTATAATCAAATTTTGAGTCTGTAGACTGAAAATTAACAGTTATTGCGAAGGAAAATGTACACAGACACACAGACAGACACACACACAGGCACACAGACACGTTCACTTTTATAGATATACTAGCATGGGTGCCCGGCATTGACCGGGTGTTTGGAGGTGTACGCTGAAAAAAAACCGTCAACTTTTTTAACTTTGACCCCTATTATGACCCCTTAAAATTTACTGCTTTGGGCTCAAATCAAGTTATTAAGTTAGATCCGTGTCCAACGAACCTATATCTAAGATTTCAAGTGTTTAGACAGAAAATTATCGGAGGAGTTTGATAGAACTCTCAAAGATCAAATCGTTGAACTTTGCCCACTTAACAGTCAAATTTCTGTCCGAAAACGGATCACGTAGATTTTTCCAAATCTCAGTACCATGTATATCAAATTTCGAGTATGTAGACTGAAAATTAGCAGAGTTATTGCGAAGGAAAATGTACACAAACACACAGACAGATGGGCACATAGACACCCAGACACGTTCATTTTTATAGATATACTAGCATAGGTGCCCGGCGTTGCCCGGCGTTGCCCGGCTATTTGAAGGAGTATGCTGAGCAAAAAAAAACACAATAAAACGGTCAATTTTTTTTAATTTGACGCCTATTATGACCCCTTAACATTTATTGTTTTGGGCTCAAATCAAGTTATTAAGTTAGATCCATGTCCAAGAAACCTATATCTAAAATTTCAAGTGTTTAGACCCAAAATTCACGGAGGAGTTTGGTAGAGCTCTCAAAGGTCAAATCGTTGAACTTTGACCCCTTAACAGCCAAATTTCTGGCCGACATCCGGTTCACAAATCTCAGTACCCTGTATATCAAATTTCGAGTCTGTAGACTAAAAATTGACACGGTTATTGCGTAGGGATATGTACACAGACACACTTACAGACAGACAGACACAGACACACAGACACGTTCACTTTTATAGATATATAGACTATCATTTCAGCCCGGCGTTGCCCGGGTGTTTGGAGGTGTATGCTGAGCAAAAAAAAAATTAAGAAATTTAAAAAAAACGCTCAATTTTTTTTAACTTTGACAAATTTCAGTACCCCGTGTATACAAAGTTACAGTCTGTATACTGAAAATTAACACAGTTATTGCGAAGGAAAATGTACACAGACACACAGACAGACAGACAGACACAGAGACACGTTCACTTTTATAGATATACTAGCATGGGTGCCCGGCGTTGACCGGGTGTTTGGAGGTGTATGATGAGCAAAAAAAACGATCAATTTTTTAAAACTTTGACCCCTATTATGACCCCATAAATTTATTGCTTTGGGCTCAAATCAAGTTATTAAGTTAGATCCATGTCCAAGGAACCTATATCTAAGATTTCAAGTGTTTAGACCCAAAATTATCGGAGGAGTTTGATAGAGCTCTCAAAGATCAAATCGTTGAAATTTGACCCCTTAGCAGCCAAATTTCTGGCCGAAAACCGATCACATAGATTTTCCCAAATCTCAGTACCCTGTATATCAAATTTCGAGCACGTAGATTAAAATTTAGAGATTTATTGCTTAGGAAAATGTACATAGACACACACAGGCACGTTCACTTTTATTGACATACTAGCATGGGTACTCGACGTTGCCCGGGTATGTGGAGGTGTATGTTGAGCAAAAAAAAAAAAAGAGCGGTCAATTTTCTTTTTACTTTGACCTCTTCTTTGACCCTTAACATTTATTGTTTTGGGCTCAAATAAAGTTATTAAGTTAGATCCATGTCCAACGAATATATATCTAAATTTTCAAGTGTTTAGACCCAAAATTTTCGGAGGAGTTTGGTAGAGTTCTCAAAGGTCAAATCGTTGAACTTTGCCCACTTAATCAGCAAATTTCTGGCCAAAATCCGGTCACATCGATTTTCACAAATCTCAGTACCCTGTGTATCAAATTTCGAGTCTGTAGACTGAAAATTGACAGAGTTATTGCGTAGGGAAATGTATACAGACACACAGACACGTTCACTTTTATAGATATATAGACTAGCATTTCAGCCCGGAGTTGCCCGGGTATTTGGAGGTGTATATTGAGCAAAAAAAAAAAAAAAATAGGAACGGTCAATTTTTAAAAATTTGACCCCTATTATGACCCCTTAACATTTATTGCTTTGGGTTCAAATCAAGTTATTTAGTTAGATCCATGTCCAAGGAACCTATATCTAAAATTTCAAGTGTTTAGGCAAAAAATTGTCGGATGAGTTTGGTTAATTAAAGTTTTATATGTTTTTTTGGTATTTTTTTAGATTAGGTCCACCTCCACAATTTTCTTTTAAATGAGGACGTTTATAGGTTTCCGACTACGCTGTATACGGAAATCGCAGGAAATTTTGCAGAAGTAAGTAGTTATCGAGATATAAATAGTTGTTTTATGCACTGTATTCTTTGGCGGCCATCTTTGTTACGCGCGTAGATTTGTCTATGACGTGCGCGCAGGCGCGTAAAAAAGATGGCCGCCAGAGATTACAATGCATTATACAACTTTTTATATCTCGATAACTACTTATTTCTGCAAAATGTCAATGCGATTTCCGTATTCAGCGTAGTCGAAAACATATATAAGTCGTCATTTAAAAGAAAATTGTGGAGATGGACCTAATCTAAAAATTTACCGTTTTTTTATTCAATTGTAAGTACAGAATAGGTACAAAACACCCTCTTCTCAACATGTTAAGAATGTCTTTTTTAAATAATAACGTTATTTCAGCACAGATCAATAAGTGCATGAGTACCCAATTTCTTTAATAAAAAAGCATTCATATTTTCTTATATAAAAACAACTTCTGTAAAAAAAAAAAATTAAAAAAAATTTTTTAAAAAGTGTACTTTCAATTTTTGTTAAAAAAGGTTTACTTAAAAAAAAAAAATTTAAAAAAAAACTCCGGTAAAAAAAAAGCAAAAAGGAAAACATTAATCGGTACTCATGTAGAGAGTGATCCGTGCTGAAATAATAACGTTATTATTTAAAAAGCGATTCTTAACATGGGTAGGGGGTTTTGTACCTATTCTGTACTTTAACCTTACAATTGAATAAAAAACATATCATAAAACTTTAATTAAACGTGGAAATACGATTTAAAAAATAGCGCGGATCACTCTCTGCATTAGCACCGAAAGTACAGAATAGTTAGAAAACATCCTCCCTTCCCATGTAAAGAATGGCTTTCTAAATAATAATGTTAATATTTCAGTACTGTTCCTTGTCTTCTTAAGTTTAACTTTTGTTTATTAAATTGTTAGGTGAAAGTACAGAATAGTTACAAAACACCCCCTTCCCATGTTAAGAATGGCTTTCTAAATAATAACGTCATTATTTCAGCACGGTAGCTTCTCTGCATGAGTACCCTGTTTTGTTTATTAAATTGTTAGGTGAAAGTACAGAATAGTTACAAAATACCGTCCCCATGTTAAGAACGTCTTTCGAAATAACATTATTTCAGTACGGTATTTTCTATGCATAAGTACTATCTATTTTTGTTTATTAAATTGTTAGGTGAAAGTATAGAATAGATGCAAAATTCCCTCCCCATGTTAAGAATAGCTTTATAAATAATAACGGTATTTCAGCACGGTACCTTCTCTGCATGAGTACCATCTTTTGTTTATTAAATTGTTAGGTGAAAGTATAAAATAGTTACAGAACACCCTCCCCTTCCCATGTTAAGAATGGCTTTCTTAATAACACTATTTCAGCACGGTACCTTCTCTGCATAAGTACCATCTTTTGTTTATTAACTTTTTAGGTTAAAATATAGAATAGTTACAAACGCCCTCCCCATGTTAAGAATGGCTTTCTAAATAATGTTATTATTTTAGCACGGTACTTTCTCTGCAATGCATAAGTACCATGTTTTATTTATTAAATTGTTTGGTGAAAGTACGGTACTCATGCAGAGACTGATCCGTGCTGAAATAATAACGTTATTATTTAAAAAGCCATTCTTAACATGGGGAGGGGGTTTTGTACCTAATCTGTTCAATTGAATAAAAAAAACATATAATAAAACTGTAATTAAACGTGGAAATACGATTTAAAAAATAGCGCGGATCACTCTCTGCATTAGCACCAAATATTATTTAAGCACGTTACCAATCCATAAATTTTTTTCGAAAAAAAAACTGTACTTTCACCTAACAATTTATAGTTTTAATAATAAAAAGTTCATATTTTCTTATATCAAAACAATTGTTTAAAAAAAACACTTCGTCTTTTATGCTTCAACTGAAAACGCAAGCGAGCAACTTTTTTTTGCCTGATATAATAAAGAAAAAAAATTTTAATTAAAAAATTTGGAAGATAAACAAATGAATTATGTTGTTTTTTTCTACTTGTCGAGTAAACAGAAAATGAAATCTTCTAACTCGTTTCGTCAAATCGTGGTGTATGAAATGAATTGAAATGGAAGTTCAGTTCTACAAACAAGACAGGTCCGCACTATCGGCTACGAAAAATATTTTTATTTTATTTAATATTTCTTAATTGGCGACGTTAATTTATTTTAATAACATGGAAACATCCCTCGACTCTAAAGATGGATTGTCTGAAAATTTCAAATAAATTGGTAATGTAGAAATATGGTTTTATCGATTTTGAACGAACCAAGAATTACATTTTATATATATATATATATATACATATATATGTGTGTGTGTGTGTGTGTGTGTGTGTGTGTGTGTGTGTGTGTGTGTGTGTGTGTGTGTGTGTGTTAGGCACGGTCAAAACGGAAGGAGAGAGTATTTTTGGACGGAGTATCTCTTTAAAAGTCTACCAAAAATCAAGTAATTATCCAATCAATATGGAATTTTCACTGATTATTAAGCGAAGAATGAACTTTATAACAGTATACTTTGTTTACATAATTGATATATATATATATATATTGCTTACCAACCCCTCCCCTTTCTTTATTTGTGATTATAAATGTGCTTAAAATAATTAGCCGAAACTGAATAAAATGTCTTGTGGGGAGGGTGGGGATTGTAGATAAAATAAACAAATAACAAAAAATACAACTGTGCACGTATCAGATCTTAAGGTTGAAAATACGAATTTTGAAAGCGTTTAATTTTTCATCTTTTGCGTATTGAAGTGTGAAATTCATTGAAAATATTAATACCAATTATTCTTTCAGATTAGTATATATATATATATATATATATATATATATATATATATATATATATATATATTCGTTATTTTTACGAAAAACACTACTTTTAAATTTTTGAAAAATAAATTAATAATCTTCATTTAGTGAGTCCAATATTGCTAATATGCCATTAAATAGGAAATGCTTTTAAGAATCAATATTAAAATAGAATAAATCGATAAATAAGTACGCATTTTGCTAAAAATGCAATTTCTTTCGGCAGTTTGTTGTTACAAGCTATGATAGACCATAAGAGCCTATACCCGAACGAACAGTTGGGAATGACAACTACACCATTCACTATGACTACATAATCCCGACTGGTACATATCTTGAAAACGCAGTTGTTAAACCAGATATAGTGATTTGGGACAGAGCAAACAAAAAAGCGACCATAATAGAGGTCAGTGTACCCAATGATACAGGGCTTAACAGAGCTGAGAGGGAAAAGATAACAAAGTATCAAGGACTTATGTATGATATGAAACGAAATTGGAAATTAAAAGACGTTTTAATTATACCAGTCATCATAGGAGCAACTGGGCTTATGAAAAAGAACTTCAAAAAGTACATAGCAAGCATACCCGGTGAACCAAGTGCAAGTGAAATACAAACGATTGCACTGAAAAGGACGGCTAGAATCCTGAAAAGATCTCTTGGTTAGACTCACTAAAATAGGGGTAAATGTCAGACATCTGGTTGGATGTCCCATCCCATAGAAGAAAAAGTTTAAGAAAAATGAAAAAAGAGAAAAAATGTTTGTATTTATAAATAGTTGTTATCTCTCCTTTTCCCTTTTTCTTGTGACTTGTGCTTGACTTAGTTTAAAGTATGGAGGGACTTTTGCATCTCCCACGCTCTCTCGTCCAGAAACACTTGGTCCTGGTGGCAATACAGAGTCAGGACGTCCAAGCGTGATACTATATGCCGGAGTTTTTTTCCAATACATACAGCAGCTCCTAGCATTGCCAAAAGGGCCAGCCTCATCGTTTCTTTACCTCGGGGGTTATGTAAGCAACAAAAATTTATCGCTTATGAAAAAAGAATTAAATCCTTATAAAGCTGATTCTTCGCTTAATCGTCAAAACCAACGTTAAGAATACATGGAAATTCGCATTTCAATTTATTTTATATTTATTATTCTTCGAAACTATCATTAAATTTTCGATTTTTAATTTCGCCACGTGAAATCTATTGACTTAGAAAAAAGATGCATATTCTTATAGTAAAGCCTCCTAAATCTAATTTAGGCAAAAAAAAATTAATTGATTCAAACATACTTTTAAAAATGTGTAAATGTGTTATCAATCGAGGCGAAAAATACCGGCGAATGGTTTTTTTTTTGGGAGGTGGGGGTAAAATTTAAAATTCTATTAAAGATATAAAAAGTTTTATATTATTCTGCCTTTCATATGATAAAAATTTATCTTTCTGGCAGTATGTTGTTGAAGAATAATGGATTTTTTTTTTAATTCGTTCAAAAACCAACAACTTGGTTTTATACCATTTACATACATATATATATATATATATATATATATATATATATATATATATATATATATATATATATATATATATATATGTATATATATATATATATATATATATATATATATATGTATATATACACTTGTGCCCGATATTATTCATACCCCTCGGATCTTTGAGATTTTTATAAGAATATTGCTCAAACCAGAAGGTAGACAATATTAAAGGGATTTCAAACAATTACTCAAGCATAAGCATTTAATTTAAACTCAACAAATAAATAAATTATGCAAGTTTGAAACATTATACAAAGAAAAACAATAATGGCACTAGTTCAAAATTATTCATACCTCTCTTACTAATAGTCAATAGCATGCCCTTTATTCTTAATAACTGCCTGTAACCGTTTTGGATATTTATCAACAACGTTTTTACAAGCATCAACACTGATTTTTGACCATTCTTCAATGCAGTAGTTCTCCAAATCCCTCAAATTTCTAGGTTTCCGCTTTTTAACCTCAGTTTTCAATATGTGCCAGAAGTTTTCGATAGGGTTCAGGTCGGGACTCTGGCTAGGCCATTCCAAAACATTAATTTGATTATCCTCAAACCATTTCTTGACTATTTTGGCAGTATGTTTTGGATCATTTTCCTGTTGAAGGACCCAGTTTTGTCCTAAATGGAGCTTCTCCGCATCCTGTCTAATGTTTTTCTGGAGTATCTCCAAATATTGCTCCTTCTTCATGGTTCCATCTATCTTGACCAAACTACCTGGACCACTAGCCGAAAAGGAGCCCCCAAAAATTAGGCTGCCACCACCATGTTTCACCGTGGGTATGGTGTTCTTTGGGTTGTAAGCTTCTCCTTTCTTCCTCCAAACATAAGAAGCATCCATATGGACAAACAATTCAATTTTTGTTTCGTCAGTCCACAAAATACTTGAGAAAATGGACTCTGGAGAATTCACATGGGTCCTAGCAAACTTTAGACGTGCTGCAAGGTGTTTCCGGTGTGCAATGGAGTCCTTCTTGGTCTTCTTCCTTTCAGACCATTTTCATGCAGAGTCCTTTGCAATGTTTGCCTTGATATTTTTATGCCAGAAGACTCCAGATTTTCTAAAATGTCCTTAGTAGTGGTGGTTGGATTTGCATTAACACTTCTTACAATATTCCTGGTGGCTCTAGCAGACAGTTTCCTTTTCCTTCCTCTACCAATCAAGTTGTTTGTTGTGTGGTGGCTCTGGAATTTTTTGATGATGCTCTGTACTGTTGCTGTAGGGACCTCAAATTTCTTGGAAATTGACTTGTAACCTAAACCATCCCTATGTGAATTCACAATTTTAATCCTAAGATCATTACTAAGCTCTTTTTTCTTCCCCATTCTAATAATTTTTATTCTTTTATTGGTTATCAGTTGATATCATTTTAATTTCTGAAAAATGCAAAAAACAGAAATGAAATTAATCAAAGGTTGTATAAAAGCATTCGAAATAAAAGTCTAACAGGAAACAAACAGTCAGAAACTCGATTAATACTGAAAAAATAAGGGGGTATGATTATTTTTGAACATTGCAGATTTTATAAATAGCTGTATATTTCTTTTATTACAAGTATCCCGAGATTTTAAAATGACGAAAATGATAAGAAGAGGTTTATTAAGAATATGTATCAATATGGACGTAAACAATAAATTCTTACAAAGTTACACCTAATAAACTCAATTTTCCAGGGGGGGTATGAATAATATCGGGCACAAGTGTATATATTTGTCCATCAATCTATATATCTATCTATCTAACTCTGTGTTTTTCTATACCTATCTATCTATCTATCTAGTTATCTATCTTTTTCTATGCATCTGTATGTCTCTCTCTCTCTCTCTATATATATATATATATATATATATATATATATATGTATATATATATATGTATATTTTTCTACCTATTTATCTATACCTCTCTCTCTCTCTCTCTCTCTCTCTCTCTATCGTCCTTTCGTTCTATAAAATATATATCTGCTGATCTATATGTCTATTTTCTATCTATCTACTATCTATTTTACTATATATACAATAAAGTAATGACTAAATAGTAATGAACTATAAGTAGAATTAAATTCTTGAGTGTTGATTTAAATACTTATTTAATAAAAAAATCAATATATGATTAATGTGTTGGACCAAATAGATAAATTAAATGTAATAATATAATACTAGTAATAAAACATTAGTTATTAGATATATATATGGAATGAATTAGAACATGGAATAGGTATGTATAAAATAGTTTTACACATTAATTAGTAATGTAAGTTTCCATTCTAGCTGATGGTACCCAAATCATTAATTTTTTTTACTTTGGAAATCAGTACTATAAATATAATATACAATAGAAAACTTGCTCTGTAATAATAAATACGAAATCTGCGTGGGAAAGAAGAAGGAAAGGATGGCTAGCTCATTTATATACACAAAGGGCATCTTAGGAAGGCAGAGCATGATGGGAGAAGATATTTTTTTCCTGTGTCTTCCTTTTTTTCTAGATAGGAGGATATAAAAGCTGGGAAAAATTCCCTGGAGAAGCAGAAAGAAAAGAGTCGTGAACATCTTCTCTTGGAAAGAATTTCGTATTGCTGACGTTCAGATTGTGCGGTGTGACATTGGTGGTGAGAGGCCAGGTGTGGTCGATTGGAAAAGAAGAGGACAGAAACGTGCTGTTGGGAGAGCGATTCGTATCAATTAGAGTATGTTACGACCATAACGGCCGGGCGCCCCCTATCCCTGCTCGTTTTTTATATGTCCACAGAGTTTTAGTACCTTGCTTTTGATTTTTGTTGTGACTTGTGTTAGACTTGTGAACCGATGAAGTTGGATGTGACCTGTGATTCTGGTGTCAGTCATAAATCTCATATGATTTTGAAATGTTTCTATTTTCAACAGTCCAATTTATGCATTCCGAACCATAAAGTACAACTGGAACTATGTAAATGTTGGAGTACTCTTGTCATGTGTGGGTTGGTGAATATATTGGGGATTTTTTTGATAAGATGCAATCACGTATCTGCCATTTGGTTGGCCTCACTCTTTCTTTTCCCCCTCTTCTATTTCTCTCTCTCTCTTTCTCTCTCTCTCTCTCTCTCTCTCTCTCAGACGTTATGCTGCTAGCTTCAGTCTTTTCTATCAATTCTATTATAGCATGTGCTTTCCAGAATTGTCTAATCTATTCTCCGCTTTCTTTGTTCCAGCTCGTTTTACTGTTCAGTCTAGTGGTCTTCGTGAATTCGCTGTTTTAATACCTATTTGCAGTACAGTTTCCTATTTTAGTCGCTTCTTTCGAAGAACTGAAAGGTTGTGGAACTCGCTTCTTTCTGACTGTTTCCCTCCTACCTGTAACCATGTTTTTTCCATCATCATCATCATGACGGGCTCCTTGCCCGGACCAATGTGACTCTTCCTCTCCAGAGTTTCCTGTCTTCCATCAGTTGCCTCAGATCTTCGGGTTCACAGTTGGCGTCGTGTGCTATTTGTTGGATGTACGTGGATCTAGGTCGTCCTCTGCTTGCGCGTCCGTGTTGTGGAGTTCATAGCAATACATCACTCACCAATTCATGCTTGCTCCTCAGACAATGACCGGCAACTCGCAGGCGTCTTTCTCTGATGGTATTAGATATGGCAGGTAGATTGCCATAAAGTTGCTGCTTCGTGGGATGATTTTGCCAAGATATATTTAATATTGTTCTTAGCATACGGGTGTATGTGCTGTCTAGTTTTCTTTCCAATCTTTTGATGGGTGTCCAGGTTGTAGCACTGTAAACAAGGACAGACTCTACCACTGCCCTGAAGAACTGCCTTTTCAGTTTGTCAGCCAGTCTCGAAGTCCATACTGAATGTAGCCCATCCAATGCGGTCCATGCTTTTGAGATGTGAATTTCGATATCTCTCTCTGTGGAAACTATGTTGCTGCCCAGATACATAAACTCCGCGACTTTTTTCAGTGTTGATCCAACCAAAGCCCTGATCTCTCCCTTCACATTGAAAGTCATAAACTTTGTCTTATCCGCATTTATGTGGAGACCAATGTCATTTGCAGACATTTCTAGCTTACGTAACAGTGTTTGCGCATCAGCAGTGTTGTTCGCGAACAAAGCAATATCGTCTGCGTAATCTGCATCAGTTATGTGTGCTGATTGATGACGTCTGTTTCTGGATTCTTTAGGGTGAAGCCTAACATGTTGTGTATATCAACAGAGGTGCGAAGTACAAAGTCAAGACAGACAATGAAAAGAAAAGGATCAAGAGTATCTCCTTGTAGAACCTCAGTGCGGATGTCGAAAAATTCAGTGTCCCCATCTGGGGACCTGACCATTGCTCGAGTGTGTTCATATAGCATCATGATAGCATTAATGACTTCATTTGGAATGCCATATGTTTTTAATATGCTGGCCATTCTTCCTCTATATATGTAGTCGAATGCTTTAGAGAAATCTACAAAGATCATGACTGCCTCAATGTTTTTTGCTTTGACTCCTTCAATCAGTCTCCTAACAGTAAGTATTTGACTAGTAGTAGAGCGATTCGTTCTAAATCCATTTTGGTTCTTCTTGGGCACTTCTTCGATCTTTGGTTGGATACGGTTGAGAAGCATGGCATTGTAGATTTTTGCTGCAATTGGAGTGAGTGTTATTCCTCTGTAGTCGCTTGGTATGCTTAGGTCACCCTTCTTGGGGAAGTATGCATCCTTCCCTCCATATATTAATATTTTTTTGATTATATACAGAATTGCATGAATTAAGAAGTATGTCATTGAAACCACCTGTCTTCCATACTTCAGGAGGTATGTTATCTAAACCTGCAGCTTTACGATTCTTGGTCTTCTTTAGTACATTTAGAAGTTCCTTCATTGTAAAATCACCATTCTCAATATCGAGTTCCTGTACAACAATTGGCTGAATTGGTTGGTCTGTTACTTCTGGTTTGTTTCCGAGTAGTTTTTCAAAATGTGCTTTCCATTTCGAACATGTATTTTCCGGAGTGTTTGCCTTTAACTTAGCTTTGGCAGGTCGTTTGTGCCCAGATATCTCATTTACTACTTGCCAAACCAGATAGGATTGTTTGTTATCTGCTGCATTCTGGATACGATCTATTTGTTCTTGAACATACTTATATTGTTCTGATAGGTATATCATATTAAGCTCTTGAAGCGCCTGCTTCCTTAATTTTGTATTCTGTCAAGTGGGGTATTTATGTAGCTTTTTGATTATGTTTTTTAACTTTTCTCGTTTTAATATTATTTTATCACTTTCCCACGGTACTTTTCGCTTTACTTTGGGCGTCAGAGATATACATTTCTTTGCTGCTTCTTGGTGCGATCTAACGAAGTTTTCATAGGTGGTATTAGCAGTTGGTTCCTGCTCTTATGCTTGTAAAGCATCAAATCTGTTTCGCAGTTCGAAGATGAATCTCTGTTTGATCTGATTTTCATGTCACAACGTTGACCAGTCGTAGGGCTGTCTAGATGATTTTTTAGTTTTGTTCGCTCGTAGGCTTAACTTCAACTTAGAGGTTACAATCCTATGATCAGTAAACACACCATAGAAACTGCTATGAGCTTCACAGTTATGACAGCTATTGATCCACTTCTTATTCATAAAAAGATAGTCCAGTTGTGCCTTGTCTCCATTTGGGGATTGATGGGTCCAGAGCTTACTGGGTCTTTTCTGAAAACGGGTATTCATGCATTGTAGTTTTTTTTCAAGGAGAAAAGTTAATAGATACTCACCATTTCGGTTTGTTCCATCATGGAAAGAAAACTTATGCTTGTTGTCTTCCCGTCCTATATGTGCCTTCATGTCACCTCCAATAATCAATAAATTATGTTTGGGGATTGAGTGCACTATTGCTGACAGTAATCTACAGGAAAACAGTATTTTTATTTCCTCATCCACTATTTTGCCTACTCTCTCTCTATCTATCTATCTATCTGTCTTTATCTATCTCTTAATTTCTCGTTGTTTTTTCTAGATTAAAGCCAATAGGCAACTTCTGTCTTTGCAATAATCATTTCTCCTTCTTATTAATTTTTATATCAAGTAATGTCATCCTTTACATAGAGAGATTTCTATTAATTTTTTTTAATGAGGATAGTTCAACAAGTATTTGTTGACATTAGACTTGATGACGACCATGTTGTAATCTACAGGAAAACAGTATTTTTATTTCCTCGTCCACTATTTTGCCTATCTCGCTCGCTCTCTCTTTATATATATATATATATATATATATATATATATATATTAGACATTAAGAGAAGATTATAGGTTTATATAAATACCCGTTCACATACACCTTTTTTACGATAAAGCTAGAACCCAGAATTAGACAGAATCGAGCAATTGCATCGACAACGGACAACGCCAGACCCAAAGCGGGTTTCGATGTACTGCATCTCATCAGTGACGTGCTCCGACATAGGCGCGAACCCAGGTCGTCGCACTCATGAAACGTGCAATACTGACGACCTTACTCTATGGGCCACGGTGCAATCTATTGGCCACGCCTCGATTTTAAATTCTTATATTTTTATCCAGTTCTACATTCTACGATGTGACAAGCAACGCGTCATATACAACGAAGATAGTTACTGCTGGTATGCAGGCGGCAGATATCCATCTACACTAACTAATTGCTCGATTATGTCTAATTCTGGGTTCTAGCTTTATCGTAAAAAAAGGTGTATGTGAACGGGTATTTATATATATATATATATATATATATATATATATATGTCTGTCTATCTATCTATCTGTCTTTATCTATCTCTTTTCTTGTTGTATGTTTTTTTTTTATCAACTAATTCCTTATTTCGTCCTTTTATGCTGCCTTTTTTCTCCCTGACATTAAACAAATCCTTTATCTTTTCTCCAACACCCTTTCCTCAACTGCACTCTGAAAGAGGTTGATTTAAAATTTCGAGCTTAAACAAATTTGAAAGTTGATTTTTTTAAAAACTTTCAAAGATGTAATCGACCGATAAAAATCGATAAACTCAAAACGAAAACCTGTCTTATTCTTCCGATTGAAGTTGATTTGGCAGCCATGTTTTTTTCATCCGACCGATATGCGCATGCGCCGTTCGAACACAACATACCGGGCTCGTTTTTCTATCATTTTCTAGCAGCGACAACTTTTGAAATGCTCGGAAACTTCCACATCTTTTTCTTTCCTTCTATGTTCCTCTTTTCTTTCTTTTTCGATTTTTCGGTACACTGAATCTGTATAGGGTCATGTCAAATTTAAGAACGCAGAAGTGACACCTTATATTTATTACTAATGAAAATTTGGTGTCTGTCTATCTGAAACTGCAACCATACTACTGCTTTTACTTCGTGTATGACGCTATCATTCAATGATCAACGCAGTTTACTATACTATTTTAAACTGATGTATCTTTCAGCGCTCAATTTAAGAGACTGATATAGTATTTGTTCTGCTCTCATAAGACAATCTTTCCAGGCATTACCTCCTCCTTCGTGAGAAATGTTGTATCTACTGTTTTCACAAGACCACCACTGTTTATTTCGCTGTATACGGGGTGGAACGATAAAGTTATCATCCTAATGAAAAAAAACACTACAGCTTGATTTTAAAACTTTTATTGAAAACAATCAATTCAGGTAACTTGATTATGTAGTAGAGCTGATATCTATTAAATGTAACCGCCTTCAGCCTCAATATCCGCCTCGATACCGGTCCGGAACTGAGAGCATGCCTTTTCCACAAGCGCCAGCGGGAGCTCGGCGAATACTCGGCGAATGGCGGCGATTAGGCTGGCTTTGGTGTTGTGGGATGCCATGTTGAAGGCTGTTGTAACAATGCCACTTCAAATGTGAAAGAAATACTTTTTTATTTTGTTTTAATGTATAAACATAGATATTGAGAAAACAGTTCGGGTTCACGTTAACTAAAGGGAGAGAACTCGCAATGTGGCTAACTTTGAATTTCAATTTAATCTTTCCAAAATGCTCGATATTACGGAGCTTAATTATTATTTGTTTCCGGAAGTCGAGTGTTAGCGTTGTTCTTCTGAATCTTTATTGATAGATTTCCGAGTTCGACAAGGTACGTCTTGTGGAGGACAGAATGGCGTGTTTATGTAATTATGATCCCATCCTCCATGTTGTTTAATGAATGGTAAGTGATTAAGAAGCAAGGGTCGCATAATGAAGAGGCGAAACATACCGATATATGATAGTGAAAGAATGTAGATTTATTTACATACATATACATGAGAAAGAATAAAGATATATATATATAGTAAGAGTTCATTGAGAAGAGAGTAACGTTATTTGCGGTTAGTATCTGATGATAGACTGACGGGTTAGTCAGGAGGACTGGTTGGGTGGCCATGCCAACCAGGAGTACGATATTGTCACATCTGGACTTGTTGAGAGTTCAACGGAAAAGAGGAAGAAATATACAGTACAGGAAGTGACGTGGCTGTGTCGCTCTCTGGTTACCAGAGTTAACGTGCGATAATCCAGTTAGCCTGGGAATTTCAATTCCCACAACCTGAAGAAGGCCGGAGTTTATATCGGCTGAATAAAAAAAAAAGTAAAACTCAAGATGAAAACAGTATCTTAATAATACGAATTATCAATCCATTATCTAAAAAAATCAGAAGTCTAATGCCAAATCAGTACGGATCAGAAGGCTCGTGGCGTAACGGATAAAGTACTTTCCTAAAATTCAGTTGTATGAGATTAAAATTTCAATCCTCGTGGTAGACTGTACTCAGAATACATTTTTTTTACACAGGCATCACCACATTATCAAGGCAAAGAGGCCACTCAAGGATAAGGGTTGAAGAGTGTACAGTAGAAATTGGACAATATAGTAATCATTAGTAATGAAAATGCGGTAAATTTGATAACTTATATGGAACGGCTCATCAAGAACTTATTTACGTTAGACTTGAACACAACCATATTGTAGTCAGCCGGAAAGCAGGAAAACGGAAGACAATTCCACAGGCGTGCAGTTCTAAGAAAGAAGCTTTGTTCATGGAATCTACGTTTAGGTTTAGGCACAGATAAAGAGTGGGGGGAATTATTGATAGTGTTTTCAGCTAGACGAGTGTTTCTTGTGAAAGTTTGGCGAGGGGGGACCATAGACTGAAGCTCAGTCGAACACTTTCCATGAAAATAACGATACATCAGAGACAAACTCGCAACATCTCTTCTGTGAGATAGAGGTTGCAGGGAAGAGAAAAGGACATCTCCTACGAGGCTACGAAGTCTATTTTGAACTCTATCAAGGCAGGACAAGTCCTTTCTAGCAGCTCCTGCCCAGATGTGGCAACAGTATTCCATTTGCGACTTGGTTAGGACTTCTACCCTTTCATGGATGACGATAAGGAATGTATGTTACTGGTATGGATTAAATAAAAGATTCAGTTCTAAATTTCGTGCAGATTCCCAAGTTCGACTGAAAGATGTCCGTGTTCGACTAAATGCGAATGCAGAATATAGAATTATTTTATTTTATCGCAGACTATTATTATCCTCATCTTTTTTTTTTAGTTGTTGTTTCACGACGTTTCAGACAACTATTCCTCTGCCCTTCGTCAGGTGGTAACCGCGACGAGATAAGAACTCCGAATCTCCTAACTGCATTCTCAGCAATTACTGCCTTTCTATAGTTGTTGTCATCTCACCAAAAACTAAATAAAAAAGATAAGGATAATAGTCCGCAATAAAATAAATTAATAAATAATACTCATCTTATATTATGAGGCTCTAAAAAGGGGTATGTGTGTAATGTGTATGTGAATATATTTCATAACGAAGACGGCACCAAAAAAGGCTTATGTTACGTTATGTGTATGAATATATTCTATAGCGGCGTACATGTTGAATAGTGGGGTTTATTTTTTTCTGTATGTACGTGTAAATGCGTGTATGTATATACGTCGTATCATTTAGTTGATCGTCTAGTGTGTATATTTTAACATTTATGCAACAGTTCTAACGAGAAACGATTGACGTGGACGCATCGAAACAGTTGTAGACAAACAGTTCTTTTTAACAGATATAAATAACATAACACATACTTGAATTATTTACGAACATTTATTTTCATGATCCGGCCAGCATCTTCAGAGATTACACGTTTTTTTTTACCTTGGCTACCTGAAATGACGCCGCCCCCTGCGTCATAGAGACCAACTCCCCTTTTTTGAGTCGACCGTTCTCTCTGATGTCCAGCTAATGACTCGCTAGATTCTCCCCAAATCTACATTTCATTACGTGTTTCATTACGTGTCTCAAACCAACAGCTGATGTAACCCCAATCTAGTTATTTGTTTATGCAACCCAAAAATCATGTTTACATCTATTTTCTATTTTCACATTCCTTTTGCGATATTATTATATGTCAATCATTTTTCCCAATTTAATTGTTTATTTTTCTAATCATAATAATTGATCCAGCGACCCGCTGTCGCTCGAATGAATGAATGAATGAATGAATGAATGAATTAATTAATTAATAATAATAATAATAATAATAATAATAATAATAATAATAATAATGTTTTCACCCTTGACCCTGCTTGCCACAGTTAACACAGATACTACGCTATGATCACAGCACAAAGGGTCAACACATTACGCCTATCTCAATGAATTCCAATTAAAATAGAATATAGGATGTTACATCGGCCGAAATGATACAAGCAGTAGTCCGAATAAATCAAATAATACGGATATTTTGGTGTATTATGCTCCGAGAATAGCAGCACATTTTTACAGAAATATTTCGTGCATTTTGTTTGTGGTTGTCAAAGAAAATTGCCTTTTCAGTCGATCGCTATACCCTTCGATTTAAAGCCGTTTCACGAAAATGCGAATCATCATACTGAGATGAGGTGCGTCAACTTTTAGCTAGTATATCCCGATTTCCCTTTTCGCACATAATAAACGCCTACACAACACCCACTCAGAGTCTACGCATGCGCACAAGTGGAAGCAGCGAAAAATAAATGAATATTTGTAAGCCTTATCCGGAAACGCATTCGTAGTCACGAATCGAGAAAGGATAATTGTGTTTACGATGTTGTCCACCCAGAGATTCAAAAAGCTTTAGGCTTCGCGAGGAATTGCCAGATTAACTAGAAATAAGAGAAAAGATTCAGCCTAAGAAACACTCTATTATATGTGGGTGTATATACATATATATATATATATATATATATATATATATATATATATATATATATATATATGCAAACAAAGATGTACACACACACACACACACATATATATATATATATATATATATATATATATATACTAGCTTACGTGCCGGCGTTGCCCGGGTGTTTGGAGGTGTGTGTTGAAGAAAAAGAAAAAAAACTTGTAGTAGGCAAGCACGCTCAACCCCGTACCGCCAAGGAGGAAAAGAACGTGAAAAAAAACGTGACATCTTTGCTGTTGCGTCTATCGCAAAACCAGAACTGACGAACGTCAAAATTAAGGCTAGTCTATCGAAAACAATGGATGACTTTCGAAAATATTTGCAGAAAAAAAAGCCCTTCCTTGTAGAAAACTGCCCGTTGATGGTGAAGGAATTGATGTTTATGGCCAATTTTTTCTATATTTGTCGTCCGAAAGTTCTAGGTTATAAATGATACTGGTTTCGTCATGTTTCGATGCATCTGTCAAAAGTTTTAGGCAAACATACATACATACATACATACATTTAAACAGACATGTGAGATTTATAATACTCTATAATATATATACATGCATATATATATAATGTGTGTATTTGTGCGTGTATGCTTATAAAAATATGTAGCATTCAAGTATGGATATTGGTAACAGTGTCATCAATACTTTGAATGCTAGATTGAAAAACTCTTATTTCCTTAGTTTTATTAGTGGCATAGCAACCTACGGTGGAGACAACCAAGCAACAAATCCCCCCCCTCAAAAGAAATCTACGCAAAATTCATCCGAAAGCAGCAAAACTGAATTTGCCCAGGACACTCTATATACAAATGTCGGCAAATTTGGCCACATTTTATTGGTTTGAAAATATATTGTACAAAAACTCGCCTTTCACTAGCGTGTCCCTCGATTTCCTCTATCAAATGACTTTTTAGGTTGTTGCTATTGTTTTGTTGTTTTGTTGTTTC
Source organism: Euprymna scolopes (assembly GCF_053919585.1). Taxonomy (NCBI): domain Eukaryota; kingdom Metazoa; phylum Mollusca; class Cephalopoda; order Sepiida; family Sepiolidae; genus Euprymna; species Euprymna scolopes. The sequence goes on from NC_136505.1 coordinate 90,493,568, forward strand.
TGTTGTTTTGTTGTTTCTGTAGTTGTTTTGTTTTTGCTGTTATTGTTTTATTGCTTTTGTTGTGGGTATCATTTATTCGTTTCGATTGAATCAGATGTTTTTATAGACATGATCACCGGTTCTCGTTGATTACCGTAGTTAGGCAACCTTAAGCCTGGTTAGTCCCAAATGGGTGACGATTTTGGGAATACCAGGTGCTGTATGTGGGACGACGTCACCACCTCCTTTGACCGTGATATACATGCGACTGTGGACTGCTTGTGAATTTAATATTCTCTTTACATTTCCTCTTTCGAGCGAAGCCGGTTCAACCTGCCTAAAGTGCATGGCGCTAGCATATAATCCGATGTCTATTGCTGGTATTTGTTTCCCCGATATCTTTCTAGTTGGAATTCCTTCTGGAAAGAATCGTGTACTAACGTAAAGGCTGCCAACATCCATAAGTGAAGGTGCTTCTGTTGGACGAACAAGATTTGTACTTGGCAAAACCAGGTTGTCAGTCCATGTCGTTATCCATTTAGCCTTCGTTGAAGGTCTTAAACGAGGTGAACTTCTGCAGAGAGTACATGATGATCACCCCTCGTGACTGTTTTGTTCGTAGTATATACTCCTCGTTGGTTACAGCTATTCTTAAACTTAGAAAATTGCAGTTTTTTTGTTGTTGTTTTTTTCCTCTCGACACCGAGAGAAGCAAGTCTAAACGGTTGAATCCGAAGTCGAGAAAGGTTTGATCCATGTCGTACAAAGGCATTTTGATTGCTCCTGGATTTTGATCTGAGGCCTGTTGACCGAGTTGCAGCTCTAATACTGCCTGGTGCAACCGCCCCTTCCACGATGAGAAATTGGACGTTTTGAGAGAAGATTGAGTTGAAAAGATGTTTATGAGTACAAAAATAACAGCACATTATTCGATTCGATGTTTTAATTTTGTTTTCTTTGTTATTCTTTCAACTTCGTCGTATGTCGTCCATTTTATTTCGTTTAACATGAAATTTCATCTTTTTTCTCTTTTCGATTCAAAGTCGTATTTCGATCTAAGCTTTTTTTTTTCAGTTTCGTCAATCGATACTGATTATGCGACCCAGCCTCTTCTGTTCTTTAAAAGTCTCCGATGTCGAGGTGAAGAACATAAAAAAAAATAAATGTGTCGGTTTTACATGTTCGATCGTTTTCTGCAGAAATTTGTTACCTAATCCCAAACTTATCGACCTTTTTCCCCGATTTTTTTGGAGTTTTCGATTTTCATTCTTTTGTTCTTGTTTTTTTTTTGTTTTTTTGTTTTTGACAAAAAGAAAAAAAATGCGTTCTTGCAATCTCTACGGTTTAGCGACGAAACGCTGTCATTATTATACTAAAGATGAGTCTCCAAACGTCTGTATGGTCTGTTCTTTTATACGGTTTATATATGCAAGGTTGAACGATAAACTTGTCGCCCTAGAAAATACGACATGATTCCATTTCCATTTGGGGAAAATCGTTTTTTTTCTGCTAGTTGGCCCGTTATGTACAAATTCACAGAGCTATAGGAGCCTTCTATGGTGTCTGAAAGTGGCACAATGTTCAACTAGCGAGATCGGAGATGCGCCACCGTACAACTCATGCTCTCTATCGATCCTAGTTATGATAACAAGACCATTGCAACCGCTCTCAAAATGTGCTGAACCTCTGGTGCAATCAGGTGGCCGCTAGCAGACCCTGGTTGTGGCAGCAGGATTCGCCGTCTGCCCACAAGTCGAAAGAGATCCAGGCTTGTCTTCAGAAAGAATTCCATGATTTTGTACCTTTCTCTCACTGGCCCCTTCCTTCCCGACCTAAACTCGCTGGACGACTTTGGTTATACGTCGAGAACATAACCCACAACACCAAAGCCAAGCAAGTTATTTGAATTGATTTTTTCAATAAAAGTATTAGAAAAAAGCGGTAGTTTTGCCTTTAGGGCGACCACACTCTGTGTGTGTGTGTGTGTGTGTGTGTGTGTGTGTGTGTGTGTGTGTGTGTGTGTGTGTGTGTGTGTGTGTGTGTGTGTGTGTGTGCACGCGCGTGTATGTGTATGTGTGTGTATATGTGTGTGTGTGCATGCGCGTGTGTGTGTGTCTGTATCTGTATATATATATATATATTATATATATATATATATATATATATATATATAATTTTGTCTGTTTGTGTGTCTCTGTGTGTGAGAGTTCGTTTCCTATGCTCTCGAAAATGGCTGGGCTGATGTTTATGAAATTTCACGCAAATATACTTTCTGAGTCGGCAGTGTTCTTAGATATGGTTTGTAACGGAATGTCTTTGATAAGTATCGATTATCGATAGTCGAGATAATGCGATGAAAGAATGAACAGACGAACACCTTACACAGCTTAACATCACAAATGCATGTAAGAAGTTTTATTATCACACAAGCCATGATACTTGACTTTTTCATATTAAACTTAAATTCCAGCTGTTATCACCGTACAAGTAGTAAAACAAGGCATATAAAATCAACAGTAGGTTCTTTGATATGACAAGGGCGCGTTTGAAATGAATGTTTCTGTTTAGAGCACAATTAAAGCATGATACCTGACTTTTTCCATTTTAAACTCCAGCGCTTTTATGTATAAAAGTATCTATCTATATTTTATGTATAAAAGTATCTATCTATCTATATTTTATGTATAAAAGTATCTATCTATCTATCTAGCTAGCTAGCTAGCTAGCTAGCTAGCTATTTATCTATTTATCCATCTATCTATTTATCTATCTATCTATCTATCTATATGTCTGCCTATTTATCTATCTATATATATATATATATATATATATATATTTATCCATCTATCTATCTATCTATCTATCTATCTGTCTGCCTATCTATCTATCCATCTATCTATCTATCTATCTTCTGTCTATTATTATTAAAAGCAACTTTGTCTGTGTGTATGTGAATTCGTTCCCTATGGACTCCAAAACGGCTGGACCGATTTTTATGAAATTTCACACGAAGTTAATTTATGTACCTGGCAGTGTTCTTAGTTAGTTTTTTTTATTGAAATGTCTTCGATAAGTATCGATAATAGATAATCGAGTAATCTGTTAATAACAGAAGCAGACAATGTTGACCAAAGTTAACACCTTACACAGCCTAACATCACAAGTTCATTTGAGAAGTTTTATCATCACACAAGCTGAAAGGCCGGACATATAAAATCAACTGTTAGTTCTTAAATATGATAAGGGCACGTTCCAAATGAATGTCTCTATTTAAAGCACCATTGCACAATGATACTTGACTTTTTAATATTAAACTTAATTTTAAACCATCATCACCACACAAGTAGAAAGGCCAAGCATATAAAATAAACAGCAGGTTCTTTGAAATGACAAGGACGCGTTCGACATGAATGTTTTTGTTTAGCACAATTGAAGAATGCTACTTGACTTTCGTATTTTAAACTTTATTTGAAGTCATTATATACAAAAAATAATTCTATAAAATCAACAGTAGATTCTCTACAGTGTAACTACAATGTAATGTGAACAAAGCCACTAGAGGGAGACATGTGAAGCTTCCCCACCTCGGGGCACTGCGATCGGTCTCCAACTAGAGCAAGCAATCAATCGATTTGATTGATAAATGAGCGATTGCACCGATTTCCATTACAATAAAAATTCGGGGTTTGTATTACTGTATGCATAGATTCGAAAAAGTTGTCAAAAAAACAAATATATAACAAATAAATGTTATCAAAGGCAAGATAAGTTACTTTTCTACCAAACTGGATATATTTTTCGTGTTTTTATTCAATGTAACATGTTTATTCAGATCGAAAACCATACAGTGTTTACCGATGTATTGGAAAATTCAAAATGGCGTCTTATTCTCTCTTTAACACGGTAAGTGTGGGAAAAGATGTTATAAATAAAAAACCGGATAAAATACTGTTAAAAACTCGCTCAATATATGTTACCGTGACATAGGTTGACATATATTCGGCGGGTTTTTAATAGTATTTTGTATGGTTTTTTATTTATAACACCTTTTTCCAAACTTATGGTGTTAAAGAGGGTGTGAAACGCCATCTTGAATGTTCCAATACATCGGTAAACACTGTATGGTTTTCGAGCTGAAGAAACATGTTACATTGAATAAAAACACGAAAAATATATCCAGTTTGGTAGAAAAGTAACTTATCTTGCCTTTGATAACATTTATTTGTTATATATTTGTTGTTTTGACAACTTTTTCGAATCTATGTGTACAGTAATACAAACCCAAAATTCGTTGATCATCATTCAATCCTGGGCAACGTCGGGTCTCCATGATAGTATATACTTAAATTACTCTCTATTTATGACGTCATATAATATAATAATAACAAGCGCAAAGAAGATAAGTATTAGAATACTATTTTTTTACAAGGGAAGGCCCGAAGGCCACTCGAGGATAAAGCTTTATTAATGGTAACCTGGATGACAGTGTAGAAATCGTTAGTGGTGGAAATTGGATAAAATTTGATTATTTAAGAGGAAAGACTCGACAAGAACTTTTTTACATTTCAAACAGAAAAGAATAACATAATAAGTAGTTAGAATAGTTTACATAAAAATAAGATAAATGCGTTTATGTTTCTGAATTTTGAGATAAGAATTAATAATTTCGATTATTCAGATTATTTGGACTTCTGTGCTCATCTTGGGGGTTATTTTCGCAACGTTTCGGCCGATGTAACCTCCTATGTTCTTCAGATGTATCTTATTAAAACCGGGAATCTTTTATTTTTCAAACTCGGGACAATTAACAGGACTAATTTATGTGTGTGCGTGTTTTTTATCCTCAGTAAATCATACGTTATATATATATAAATATATATATATAGGGGGGGGATGTTGAATTTTGTCATTTTTTTTATGTCTTATTCACTGTGCACTCACGAGGTCAATGGGTGCTTCACTTGTTTTATTAGCATTTCCTTAGCTGTAGCTAGTAATGCATTGAATATACGGAGTTTATGCTTGTGATAGTATATTTATATACTACTAAAAATTTCGAAATTGGAATTTAATAAAACACGTGCGCGCACACGCACACACACACACACACAAATATATATATATATATATATATATATATATATATATATATATTTGGTGGGAAGATATCCAAAAATTTAAAATTATTGAATTTCAACAAGGGTCTTTAATAGTGCTCTATCATAAGAGAGTAAGTTATGTTTATTTTATTTTTTATGTAAATACAGTCATATCTTGCTACGATCCGCAGGCCGTTTCAATCATATAAGATATCATCAGGCAAGAAAAATTAATGGTTCTTGCCTGATGCAGGGTGTCATAATTAACACCAGTCAACAGATTCGAATTCGGCAACAGAGCCATATATATATATATATATATATATATATATATAGTTTTTCGGTGGGAAGATATTAAAAAATTGAAAATAATTGAATTTTAACAAGGGTCGTTGATAGTGCTCAATCATAAGAGAGCACGTTATTTTTTATGTAAATACAGTCATATCTTGCTACGGTGTGCAGACCGTTTCAATTATATTAGATATCATAAGGCAAGAAAAATTAAGGTACAAAAACTTAAAAAGTTCAACACCTTTTCAAATTTTGAGGTGAGAAAATTCGCCATGAGTGGCAATGAGCGAAATTAAAGTTAAGAACATTAATTTCGCCCATCGCCACTCATTACTGATGGGACGATTCCAATATTTTTTCCGATTGCGATACAATTACTGATTCCGTAATAAATTCCCGATTCCAATACAATTACCGATTCTGATTCTTTATAAATCTCTAAATATTTAACTATAAAAGTGTTATTTTGTCCCGTTTATTGCAAAAACACATCTTAAATGTGCATATATGTTCTCAAATGTAAAAACACACTTCTGAGATGATCGAGAGATTTTAGTTTTACTGTAAGTTTAAATCAATAAATATTTATTATCTTGTTATTACTACAAGCAGTGGAAGATGTTTGTTAAACCAAAATCGAATAAAAAAGTTAATTAAAAGGAATCAGTTTCGGCATCGGACAATAGGCGCAAATCTTTCCGATTCCGATACCCCAAAAATCTCTGATTTTTCCGATTCCTGATTCCGATTCTGATTTATCGTCCCAACACTAATATATATATATATATATATATATATATATATATATATATATATGAAGTCTTATTTTCATAGAAATATCATGGCTACGCACTTAAAAAATGTTTCGATTATAGCATCAGTAATCTTGATTCCCTTAAGCAAAAAGTCCAGCGCTTATTTCCTGTTACATATTACAGAATCAATCAAAATATCTCTCCATACGGGCCACGTGACTAAATCAAAAAAAGCATTTTGAACATGCATACCATTAATACTTTAGGGGCTCTGGCTGGACATTCCCACTTTCCGATCTTACGTTACGTCTTGCTGAGGTGGGCAGCAAGTCGATATCTACTATTTAAAATTTTCCTATATTTAAATTTCACATCTCGCCCAATCAAATCAGTTTAAAAGAGGCTTATAACTGTTTACGTCATCAAATTTCAGATGCTATTAACCATTTAACATGATTGCATGTTGCGGGAGGAGGATTATACCTTTATCATATTGTGGAGGTGTATTTCCATCGAGGAAAAACATCTGCATAATCGCAATTTAAGCATATACATCTGTTGCACGTGAAATGCACGTCGCGGTGCGCCAGCTAACTACCCCCATCTTTGTTAAAGAAAAATACGCCATAGGCTAAAACTAGACACACTCTGAAATACGTCACGACCACGTGACAATAAAAATAGCAACGACTTTGCTTACCCAAGAAGCGAAAAGCATAATAACTCATTTTCCCGTTACTAAACAAAAATAATAGACTTGTATTTCGGTTGAAAAATAAATCACACTCATGAGCAAAAAAAAAAAAAAAAAAAAAAAAATGGGCCAAGAGTGAAAGAAGGAAGAAATCGATTCTTCAATATTTTTCTATGAATTTTTGTTAATTTAAACTGAAAATTTCTATTTTGCAGATTATTATTATTATAGCATATAATAATAAGCGGAAAACTTAATCCTAAATATGGTAAGACCGCATCTTGGCGAGGATATAAAAACTTTTGTTGACCATAGCAAATAATTCAAAACAGGGGCTGGAAATTTTCTTTCTAAATATACAATATCTAGACGAATGAAAGAAATGGGTTTTATTTTCTAAAAGTTGTGCAAATAAGTCATTTTTTTTTTATCTGAGACGAACATCAATGATAGAAAGATATTTTTCTCGTTTTATGGCAAGAAAGATACAGACTGGTTCAGTAATGTTTTCTGGTAAGATGAATCCAGATTTTGTCTTGTTAGTGATGCTCCCGAACGGTGCATTCGAAGAACTGGAGAAAGATTTTCGCCAAGTTGCATAAAAATGAGAGTTAAACACTGGAATGGAGATATAATGGTATGGGGAACTTTTACTGCAGCAGGAGTTAGGGAACTTATTAGATGTGAGAAGTCAATCAAAACAAAGCAACTGCAAGATAACCAGCGACAAGTTAAACTGCAGACCAGCTTAATGCGGGTACTGGTCTCCCGCTTTATAGTTTTTTAAATCAGAGATTTGCTTCTCCTAGAAAGGTTGCCATCATCACGGCTTACGGGAGCCCTCTCCACGCCAATACACACGTACATACACACAAACAGACACAGTGCTAGTTGGCCGTTGACCTCGAAAAAGGGTTCATTCGCCCATTGAAAGGTGTTGTTTTTAATCCACCAGGGAGACTAGCCACCCTCCTCACCAAACAAGTCTGGTGGGGGAACCAGTATAGTTTAGTCGCCGGTGACCCGACGATGAGGCAGGTAGTACCGGGTTACATGGTACCAGTAGCATATGACATGACCTGACATATATACACACACACACACACACACACACACATATATATATACATATATATATATATATATATATATATATATATATATATATATCCCGAACAAACGAAGTTGTTTCGGTTTTTAATTAACTTATAGAGTGTGGTCTGTATTGTGACTTTGCATAAATAACCCTTTAACACAACTTGCATAAAATTGTAGATATAAAAACATTTTCTTCTAAATACTCGTTGTCACAATTTTTATTGACAAACCTCTGTTTATGTTTGAACTTGTTAAGTGGTGACCCTTCGATTCTCCTAATTTTTAATTTATTTCCATTTTTAGATGTGCATGTCATTATATATATATACATATATATAAATCCCCGAAACAGTGTTTCATGGTAAACAACTGATGATCGCTTAAAAATAAATTATTACTGGTACTATACTGAATTCGAGAGAGCAAGTTGATGCAGTGATTGCAGGTGATTGGATGACTTACTGACTAAATAGTTTTCTAACGAATGATAAAAATATTTTTTGGTATAGTTTATATATATATATATATATATATATATATATATATATATATATATATATATATATATATATATATATATATATAAAATGGGTTAAGAAATTCCAACGAGAGAAAGAAGTATATTTAAATATACATCTTTCTTTCGTTGGAATTTCTTAACCCATTTTATTTAAATATATATATATATATATATATATATATATATATATATATATATATATATATATAAATATATATATATACTTAATTTAATTTAAATATATATATATATACTTAATTTAATTCTTTCGCTAAAAAAATGACAAGGTAGTTTAGTAGAGACCGTTTCTTTTCACAGACAGACATATATATATATATATATATATATATATGTATGTATATATATATATATATATATATATATATATATATATCGAGATTAGGTATTTAAGACGATGTCAAAACATCGTTAATTCACAGCCCACACAGTCGCAGCAAATTAGTGTAATGGTTAGAAGCCTTGACTGGACAGTTGGGTTTCGATCTTGGCTTGAGGTAGTTGCCTGTCTAGCCGCCTTAATGAGCTGTGATACAGCGAAACAGTACTGTATGTGGATGACTATATATATATATATAAATAAAATAATAAATAAACATATATATATATATATATATATATATATATATATGTTTATTTATTATTTTATTTATTTCCGCCCCTTTAAGGAATATGTTTCTTAACCGTAAGGCACTGTCTGTCAATAGAAAGTTGGTCAGTTGGCATAAGTGTGAGATTGTGACCTAAATCGACGTATAATAACGCTGATGCCTTTATAAGTGTTTAAATTCACTAGAATATCGTTGCGATTGATGGTGACCCTGTAATTACGTTCGTTCCAAATGGAGACAGAAATGACTCCGTTGCGGCGTTCGAATCACATGACCAGTGTCAACCGTAACTTTCTGTACTAATGATTCCGAAAGGATTAAATATTAGTGTCCGTAGGTATTAAAAATGAGTATACACATATATATATATACATACATACATACACATACACACATATATATCTACATATATTTGTATGTATATGTATGTATATGTATGTATATATATGTATATGTATGTATATATATATACATACATTTATATATGTGTATATACATGTATATACATACACATACACACATATATATATACATATACATACACATATACATATATACATATACACAAATATATATATATCCATATATATGTATGTATATGCATGTATATATATGTATATGTATGTATATATATATATACACATACATTTATATATGTGTATATATATGCATACATGTATGTATATATACATATATGTATATACACATATATATGTAAATACATATATATATATGTATATACACACATATATCTATGCATACATGTATATAAATATATATATATATATACATACATATATATACATACATATATATACATACATATATGCATACACATATATACATATATATATACATACATATATGTACATATATATATTGATGCATATATATATATATACATACAAATATATACACATATATGCATACATATATATGCATATATATACACATACATACATATGTGTGCATATATATATATATATATATATATATATATATATATATATATATATATATATATATATATATAGTCTTGGAAGTTTTTTAACCTGTAAAACTATATAAAAAACTTATTTTATTTTATATCTTTTATCATTCGTTAGAAAACTATTCAGTCAGTAAGTCATTTAATCACCTGCAACTAACGTATAAACTTGCTTTCTCGAATTCACAATAGTCCTAAAGTTATTTCAGAGATCATCTGTTGCCTTCCAACTATTTCTTTATTATTTTCCGCTATTTGTCATACTTTTGACTGCCTTGATAACACAACGTACAAACATGGTGACTGCCAGTTTGGAGAGAACCCCAAACACGTGGTAGTTATAAAACCGTAGCTAGAATATCAAATTTTCTCATTTTTTTTTTTTTATCTTCCAGCGGATTAGTGCTCCGTCATGTCGGCGGTTCTATTTTTGATTTCACAACATATAATTGAACTTCCCCCAAATGTAGCCGCCCCGATTTAATCACCTGCCCTCCTCATTCACGGACAATCATTCACCGAGAAGCGGACAGATTCGTGGCAACAGGCCATGATTCTATCAATTCGCTGTAATAACAATCATCACAATAATGAGATCGTCCCAAGGGTCTTTTTAATACTGAAGGAGACATTTGTAAAGATTTAATTAGCAAGCTGAGATAAGTACGTAGTCTGAAGGGGCGTCCAATTTAATTGGCAATAAAATGAAAATTCTATTTTGAATGTAAATGTGACAGACCACTCTTAAAATTGCAAATCATTAAAATCCTATTTTAAACTTAAGACTGGCAGACCAACAAAAATATCATTTAAAAACTACGTGTTGACCTAATCGCGAAGGGATTCCTACCAACGTTAAAAAGCAAATTGCTATAATTACAACAAACGTTTCTTTCTCCGCTTTGTTGGAATTCGCTCTTCTCCTCACTCTCGAAAGCAAGGAAGTTTTCACAGGAACGTATGAACTCAAAATATTTTCCAACTGTTTCCGAAATGATTTCAAACTCCAAAAGTTCCTGTGTGAAATTAGCAAAGCCGATAAGACACTGACTGATATCAGAGTTTTTCTAGGAGACACCTGCGACACGATGCGCCTCTACTGCTAACACCAACAGCGCCGATCCTAGAAGACTGAAATGCGCCAAAATTGTTTTAAGCCTACTGCTATCTCTCCAGTGAACTTAGCCACCCAGATGTAAATACACACACACACACATACATACATACACATACACAGATACATACACATACACACATACATACACACATATATACACACACATACACTCACACAACAGAAATTTTAAACGTATTTTCTGGAGCTTTGTCTACTTTTTATCCAAGAACTTTAAAACTTCTCAACAATGTTCTCTCTATCTATCTATCTTTCTCTCTCTCTCTCTCTCTCTATATATATATATATATATATATCTCTACTAAACTACTCAGTTAATTTTTGGTGTACAGTCTTGAAACTTGCTATATGGGCTTCGAACATATGTAACAAATTCGATTCTTTGAATTATTTTGATTAATCGGACAATTAATCTCATCTTGGGTGTCTTTGGCACAACGTTTCGGTCGCTGCACCCCGCGGCCTTCTTCGGACGTTGAATTCATGTTGCATTGCATTCAACGCCTGAAGAAGGTAGCGAGGTGCAACGTTGTGCCAATGACACCTAAGATGAGAATAATTGTTTGACTAATCAAAATAATGCAAACATTCACATCTCATCTCAAAAATTCAGAATTGCGAATTCGATTCTGTTTTTTTTTTTTTTTGCTGGTAAAAATATCTGTTAAGGGATAAACATTGAAAAATTGGAACATTGCGGGCATGAGTCGACTTAAAGTGCTCCTCGATGCATGCGCAAATATACATTTATACCTTAAAATGCATTCATTTTTAAGGTTTTAATGCCCATCTATCCTGAGGTCGTATGGTAATGAATACTGCTGCAGTGCTAAATGTTTTGGTTTCAATTCTAGCTAATGATATCCAAGTGATATATTTTTTAAACTTTTGAAATCAGTATCATTGTATTGAGTTCAATACAATAATCAACGGAGAATTCGTTCTATAATAATAAATATGAAATGTGTATGAATTAAAATATCATATTTAAGCGTATTTTGTGACCGGACAATGCCGAGTGGCCTGCTATTGTTCACTGCAAATAGCCATCATTTCATTCTGGAAATTTTTTAAATAAAGATTGACAATTTGTATGATTTGAATAATCCGGACATTATTCTCATCCTGGATGTTATTCTCACGACGTTTCGGTCGATTATTCCTCCGACCTTTTCCAGGTGTATCATGTCGGACTCAGGAATCTTTATTCAAAACTTAGGAATCTGTACGAAATTTCAAGTAGAAACTTTTATTTACTTCACTGTGTTATCTTGCTTTCGTTTCGTCAGCCATGACATTTTACTATTGCTTTTCGAAGTATGATACGGCATAATCGCGTTAACAAACCGGTTCTCATTGGATCACTAAAGTTAAGCGACTTTGGGCTTGACCAGTACTAGATGAATAACCATTTAATCGCTGAATGTCCTCTCTTAATCGATATATACATGCAGCTGGGGGATGTTTGTGAATTTGATATACCCTATAGACTTCCTCCTTCAGAAGAATTCAGTATAACCCACTCGGGGCTAATAACACACTATGTATTACCGGTTTGTCGTTTCGTATAAACTAGTTTACAAGTAGTTGTTTCTTAGGCCAATAGGATTACAAGAACGTACGCGTGTAAGAACCAACAGCCACCAAGGTTCAAATTCTTGTAATGCAGAGCCAACCCTTTTTAAGTATAAACTAACTTGTTTACAAGTAGTTGTTTGTCAGGCCAATAGGATTACAAGAACGTACGCGACCACCAAGGTATGTTATGCATTTTGAATTCATTATGATTTGTGGGATATTAGATATATGTTGGGGTTAGTGTGGCGATCAAAAAAGAGTGCAACGTTGTAGTGCTTGATACTCGGTGCTCCTCGTGGCATGTCGCGAGCAACTCCACACATGGAAGTGCTGGGTCATCGCTTTGCAGGTTAACTGATCAGCAGACACCGCATTCCAGAATAGTTACCACATTCACCGGATTTTAACCCCCCCCCCGGGATTTGTCTTTGTTTTTATTTCTTTAGTTTTTTTTAATTTTCTTATCACTTTTTTATAGCTGGAGATGGAGCATCCTACCCGATGCCAGACATTCACTCGCTATCTCAGAAATTCCAACCGAGAGATCTTTTTAAGGTTCTAACCGTCCATTTAAGCACAATTGATTGTACCTTTCTTGCACATGGTTCACAGGGTATATTTCTCGGATAGTTTTGGAAATTTTTTATCATGGGTCTGGTTGCTCTTATAGTTACTGGAATGGTGGGCATCTTACTAAGATTCCAGTTTCTTTGGATCTCGTATATAAGACTTTGGAATTTCGTTATCTTTTCCCTCTCAGCTCTGTTTGATCCAGCATCATTATTAGGGACACTAACTTATACTAAGGTTGCTTCTTTTTTTATTTTTAAAAGACCGTGTATACCAGAACAGTGTACCAACAGTTGTAAAACTTAAGGGAGTCATCATGCAACAGATCTATGACATGGCAATAGAAGAGTGCATTTTGAATTTTTGCGATGAGATGTGAATGCTTGTGTTATGTTGATTAATCGGACTATCATTCTCATCTTGGGTGTTATTAGCACAACGTTTCGGTCGCTGCAACCTGCGACCTTCTTCGGGTGTTGAGAACAAGCTTCTTTTCCTACTAAGGAAAAAAAAGGGTTGGCTCTGTATTACAAGAATTCGAACCGTTTGTTTGAGGGTTGGTCCGTAGATCATAAAGAAGGTTTAATCATCAGGCATCACTAAGATATTTGTTAATATGTGTGTTGCTAAACAGTCAACTAAGCAAATAAACGATATATATATATATATATATATATATATATATATATATATATATATATATATATATATATTTACCAGTGGTGAAAAAACCGGACTAGAGTGCTCAATGTGTAGTCAGAGCAGTATATAGGAAATTTATTACTATGAGTCCAGAATGAGTTTACAAATTGTTTCAGCTAGAGGAAAATCCTCAAAGAGAGGAAAAATCCAACTAGCATCATCAGAATTCATAGATGGACTCGCTATCTCAGAAATCTGATGCTAGTTGGATTTTTCCTCTCTTTGAGGATTTTCCTCTAGCTGAAACAATTTGTAAACTCATTCTGGACTCACAGTAATAAATTTCCTATATATATATATATATATATATATATATATATATATATATATATATATATATAGAGAGAGAGAGAGAGAGAGAGAGAGAGAAGGTATACTTATGTAACACAATGAAGAGCGCCCCTTTTGGGGGAGTTCGGAGCTTCTACATTAATAAACCTTGTGCCAAACTTGTCTGTGCTTGTGAGGTACAGATGTGTTAAGCAGGTGCTTTGTGATTTTGAAAATGTTAGAATATATCAATCTGGGATGATTCGAGCCAAGAATGACAGTTTGTTTATTAGATTCACCTGAGTCAAAGCGATTTGAGACACTAGAAAACGAAAGGTCGTCATCGAGGCATACAAAAACAAACTGTTCACACATTATGTATGGATATCTCTCTTTCTCTCATCTAATCTCTTTCCCTCTCTTTCTCTATTTCCCTCTTTAACTCTCTCTCTCTCTCTCTCTCTCTCTTTCTTCATTGAAAGAGAGAATAGAATACGATTTATCGTTTTAAACAGTTGAGACGTACATTATGGGCGCAACAGACACAACATCGTTGCATGAGTCTGGTTTCAACTGGTCTTTATAAAAATATGCTCCGCCAGTGTTAAACGTAAAATAAATTAAATATTTTTATAAAAATACATTTGCTCGCTATTTTTGTACAAGCGTTAAAGTTCAGTATGCGGTCCCTGCTATTAATGCCGACGGTGAAAATACTGCCTGTAACGACGCAATGAAAACTAAAGAAGCGACCGATGCCAGCCGGTTATAACCGACGACATATCCACCCGTTGATGTTTCAATGTGCCTATCGTTTGATTATTTATTCGCCCGGAGAGCTTGTTGTGCTCCCAGGACGTTCCTCAACCAATTAACTCTCCTCCGGAAACGATGGTGTCATACTTGGAGACAGTACTTTTATACTTTATTATAAAGTGCTTGGATCGGGAGAAGACATGTTCAAGGTATGTTACATCTCGGAACATTACATAATCGGAGGGTTTGAGTTTTAGAATGATGTTCAACTACTGGCTTTCGCCGGGGGTCGTCGATTTATCAAAGCTTAATAACGCCGCTCAAGGAAAGCATAAATAAAGATTGTCGTTTGCAATCACCATCAACAAAAAACAAAATATAATAAAATCACCAGAAAAAATATATATAACAAAATTACAACAACAAACGATTTACCATAACAATTTCTGTTTTCTCTTTGAACGATTGGTAAAAAAGTGTTTTTTTTACGCACGTGTATAGTAACAATTGTTATTTTTCGTCATTTCAAAATGGTCGACAGAAAAGAAACGATGTCGAAAAAAAAATGTTTAATATTTTTTACTTTCAAATATATAAAAACGCGCTTGGATTAGATAAAAGCACTATCGCAAAGTGTGAAAGAAAATGGGTCTATACTTTTTTTAGTTTATCGAAAACGAACATACCAGGAAGAAATTCTAAAGTCTATTTTAGGGGAGGGGGGGCGACATCGTGATTTATGAACATGCAGATGTGTCATGTTTATAGTGAGACATTTTGTAGAACGTGCAAATCTTTTTCGAATGACAAGAAACATTTGGCTGATACGTTTTACGAGTGCGTGCAATTTGAAATTGAAAAGAAACGCTCATAAAGTCTAATAAAAAGATTTTCTCCCTTTGGTTCGAAGAGGGCAGAGCACCTGCTACTTTGCAATTTATTTGCTTGCCCATTCTAGTCAATCGTTTGATGTCTCTCTCTCTCTCTCTCTCTCTCTCTCTCTCTCTCTCTCTCCACTCGTGAGCAAAAAATGGGCCCAACAAATTTTATATATTTTATCGCACTAAATGCTATATTGAACAAAGAACAAGGAAACTTAAACGAGACTAATAACACAGAACAAGACAATTTAGTAAATGCTTAGGATGGAATCGCATTTCCTTTTAGTTTCTTTAAAAGATCATTCCTTTTAGACATGCTCTCAACCAAAGTGGAACACTGTGAAGAGAAGATGCTATTCTATTCGCTTTGCACGGCTTTTCACAGTTTGTCATTGTTCGAAAAAGTTCTTCCAGCCAATGCACGAGATATTATTGACCAAATATTCTCGATTGGTTTTAAATCGAGGCTTTGACCTGGCCAAAACATCACATCAATTAAATTATCGGAAAAACATTTTTTGTGACTTTAGCAGTGTGTGCAGGGGCATTATCATGTTGAAAAATAATGTTCTGAGATATTCCCAGGTTCCGGATAATTGGTAACAATTCTGTTTCTAATATTCGAATGTATTAATTTGCATTGATTGACTTCTCACATCTAATAAGTTCCCCAACTCTTGCTGCAGTAAAAGTTCCCCATATCATTATCCCTCCATTCCGGTGTTTAACTGGCGTTTTTATGCAACTTGGTGAAAATCTTTCTCTGGTTCTTCGATTGCACCATTCGGGAGCATCAGGAGCATCATTAACAAGACAAAATCTGGATTCATCTGAACAGAAAACATTACTAAACCAGTCTGTATCTTTCTTGCCATAATACGAGAAAACTCTCTTTCTATCATTGATGTTCTTCTTAGATAAAAATGGCTTCTTTGCACACCTTTTAGAAGAAAATTCCATTTCTTTCATTCGTCTAGATATTGTATATCTAGAAAGAGAATTTCCAGCCCCTGTTTTGAATTCTTTGCTATGGTCAACGTGTTTTCTTTCAATCCTTCAAAACAGTTAATTAAAGCCTGTGGTCGTCCTTCAAAGTGAATGCTCTAGGACGACCAGATCCAGATTTCATTTTTACCAAGAATTCAACTTCGAACATTTGACCAATTCGTTTCATTACAGAAAGAGATGTTTTCACTTTTTATTTTCTTAAAATATTTAAAAAAATCTGCTTGTAAGTCATGTTGGACTGCCTTAATCCTTCAATTCGTTTTTTTTTTATATCCCCATTAAAATTTAGAGAAAAATATTGAAAAATCGATTTCTTCCTTCTTTCACTCTTGGCCCATTTTTTTTTTTTTTTTTGCTCATGTATACATATATATATATATATATATATATATATATATATATATATATATATATATATATATATATATTAGTCGTCGCGTGAAAGAGCAGAGCCACAAAATGTTATAAATAATAATAATAATAATAATGATACATTAAACATAACAAAGACTTTCGCTGGCGAGGACTACTATTAAGCGTAACCAGTAATACACTTCTTTCGAAATTTTCACCTCTATTTTTCTCGTTGTGTACTGAATATTTGTTAATGAAACCTATATGGAATATGTTCCTTATAAAATTTTACAGATTTTCTATTCTGAAAGAAGTTTTAAATAATTTAATCTAAAAAAGTTATTTTAAAGTTTTTGTTAAAAAAATTCAGATTTTCTCATTATCAGACCTGTATTACAGAGAGGGGGTTGCAAAGATGAGTTGTGGTGTGAGGAGAAATACAAACTGAAATAGAGAGAAGGGGAATTTTAAAATATAATCTTAAAAAGATAAGATACAAGTTAGAAAAGCATTTCATCCAAGGCATGAAAATTGTTAAACAAAATGTTTTACTATAGGCTTAAAAATAAAGGTACAAGATTTAATTTGAAATTAATTTATCTTCAAAGTGCACTTTTATAAATTTTACAAAGTAAGGTATAAAAATTTAATTTAAATTGAATAAAAAAATTACCTTGGATTTATTTTATGTAATGTACATTTTCGTGCACTTTAAAACATTATCTTTCATCTAGCAATTAATGATATAGATATAAAATTTTCAATTATTTTTTTTAAGTTCAACAGCATGTACATTACATAAAATAAATCCAAGGTAATTTTTTGATTCAATTTAGTAGTATATATTTAATAACTTACTATATATATATATATATATATATATATATATATATATATATATATATAGTAAGTTATTAAATATATACTACTAAATTGAATCAAAAAATTACCTTGGATTTATTTTTTCCTCTCCCTACCTTTGCATTTCTCTTTTCTTCTTCATCATCCTTTTTATCTCTTCGTTCTTTTCTTTCTCTCCGCTCCTCTTCATCGTTCCAACTCTCTCCTTCCTCTCAAACTTTCTTTTCTTTCTATCCTTTTTAATCCCCTCTCTATATCTTGCCTATCCAACACTCCCTCCGATTCAATTTCCCTTCTCTCTCTCTCTCTCTCTCTCTCTCTCTCTCTCTCTCTCTCTCTCTCTCTCTCTCTCTCTCTCTTTCTATTTCTCTCTCTCCCTCCTTCCTTTGCTATCTTTCGTTCTCTCGCACTGCTTGCCTCTTCTCCCTCTTTTACCTCTTCCTTGCCCCTTGCCTTCTCTCTTCTTCATATCTCTTTTCTCCTCTCCATCTCCCTTTTTTCATCTCTCTTCCAACTCTCTCTTCTACTCGTTTTTCTTCCTTTCTTTTCATCCCCCTCTCTCTCTCTCTCTCTCTCTCTCTCTCTCTCTCTCTCTCTCTCTCTCTCTCTCCATCTCTTTCACAATCTTCTTGGGTACCCCGATTATCTCCCTTTTATTATTCTTCCTCGCACTATCTCTTCTTCTTCTTCTTCTTCTTCTTCTTCTTCTTCTTCTTTTCACTCCATTGCCTTTCCTCCCTGTGTCTATCACCGTCTCTCTCACTATCTTACTCTCTACTTCTTGCTCCCTTTCTATCCTTCTTAACTCTTCCTTTTCTCTCCTCTTCCCTCTCCATCTCTCCTATGATACCCCGTCTTTGTTTGTCAATACACAAGAGGACAACGTAGGCAAGACAACCAGACAATGCGACGTAATCATTCCACTTAAGAACCTGCGTCTTCAATATCGTCAGGTCTGCAAGATTTCTTCGGATGATCACGTGAACATGAGCAATTGACGATGCGTGCAAAGACCCCGAGGCATCTCATTTCAAGTTCGCTTCAACTGTGAATAAACCGCATTAACTCTTGTCAAATGCAAAATATTCCAAACCTATCTATAAAGTTATCTACGTCTGCCTGTCAACCATCGGTTGTGATTGATTCATTAGCAAAACTTATGACATCTTTCTTACGAATTTTTTAAACTATCTTTTAAATTACTTTAAAAAAACTCAAATTTGACAAGGTCGAAAAGCCACTCAGGGATGGCATAATCATTATGACAGACCTGATCTCATCAGATCACTGAATTTAAGCAAAATTGAGCCGATAGAAAGCGCTTGAGAAGAATATGACTGAACAACAACCTTTGGCCGCCATTTTATACAATAAGCCAGCTGAAATAAAAAAAAAACTGCTCGAGGAATGGAAAAGATATCTAGAAAAAATCGAAAAAAAAAGAATAACTCTCTCGTGTTCAATCAGGCGTGCTTGAATAATGACGTGCTGCCAAAATATACATACATATATATGAGCAAATAGTTAATAAAACATGTTAAAAAAAACACTTTGAAAAAGCGTTAAAAACATATTTAATTTGAAAAGGAACCACTAAAAATGTAGATAGTCCTTAATCCGCGGAGTTTCGACGAAATACTTTCCTTCTCATCAGAGGGTAGGAATTAGCAAAATGCGGGATCGGATTTTGTTTGCAAAAGTATTTGATGAAACTGCAAGTAAGTCAAAAATCTTACTTGATAACAAAAATTGAAGCAGAGAGAATAGGGTGGAGAAAAAGGTGATTACACGTGAATGGATAGTTTACACACACACACACACACACACACACACACACACACACATATATATATATATATATATATACATATATATATATATATATATACATATATATATATATATATATATATATATATATATATATATAAATTAATGATTGCGTAAATATCACAAAACACAACTGCCACTACTCCTTGGATTTTTTTGAATTTACGCCATATTTTC
Organism: Euprymna scolopes; assembly: GCF_053919585.1. Classification (NCBI taxonomy): domain Eukaryota; kingdom Metazoa; phylum Mollusca; class Cephalopoda; order Sepiida; family Sepiolidae; genus Euprymna; species Euprymna scolopes. The sequence goes on from NC_136505.1 coordinate 90,513,746, forward strand.
TTTTTAAAGTTAATGAGTTCTAATTTTTCTGATTTGTCAGGGCGGAAAATATTAAAATATTGACGTAATAATCATATAAATGTTTCTGCACTTCGAAACAGGTACTGTCAAGAATTGAACATTCCAACATGTTGAAAGAAAGAAACGGTAAGATAAACAACATTTTGGAATTTGGAATAGAAACTTTTATCATTTATATACAGGGTGTCCATCATAATCTATATGGTGCCCACAAAGTCTGGCTACATAATGTAGCCAGACTTTGATGATACCCTGTAATTTGCTATTCTATACTTGAAAGAACCCCAACATCTATTAAACTGTAGGAGAGAAATAGCGAACAACTGTGTTCACAGGATAAACTTTACTCTACGATAGCGATACAAAACAATTTTTAAACTAACAATAACAATAGAAAATAAACAAATGTATATAAACTAACATAAAAAAAAAACATTTAACCTAGATTTAAAATAGGTTAGGACCCTATATACCTACGTTCCCCGCCAAAACAGCACACACAAAAGAACGGGTGGACCGGAAGTCAACTGGACCTTTGTCCTGTAAGTGCCTGCTCATTGGCTGATTAGGAAAGGTGCAGGGAAAACTAGAAAGCTGATTGGCTAACTAAAAATACAATAGTAGGGGCGTATATAAAAACGCGAGACAACCACAAAATACTCGCATAAGCCTGATGAATTCTAGCGTGAATGAAACGTTGAATATTCTGTGTAACTTAATTGCCATATATATTTTATTACTTTAACTTACTATATATATATGAGTATCGGCTGAAGAGAGCTTGATATTGGTATCTAAAACGATCCCCTATTATCAGGTTTAAAACTGACGATAACGACAACTTATCTCATATACACTTTCTGTAAATAAAAAATATAAATAATACGCTCTTATTTCCGGAATTTTTTCCTTATAATGGAGCACTCTACTGGAATCATTTTTTTTCCAAAAAAATATAACTAAGTATATATATATATATATATATATATATATATATATATATATATATATATATATATTCTGTAGAAATATATTTCTTATAATATATATCAAACCTTATTTAAGAAGCTCGATGTAATTAGAGAACAATATAGAGAATAAATGACAAAAATTTATATCCCAAAATTCATTATGTTGACCATCTTATAATTTATTCTTTTAACTGTAAAACTTATACAATTTTTGATAGTATCTGTTTCGTAGCACAAAATCAATCACTTAATTATCATATCAATCAGTGAATCTATTATGCCCTTAACTCATCAGAAGAAATAGGACTCATGAGCAAATAAAATCTCAATAAATTTCTAGCTTCAAGAAATAATTTCCAGTAGATAGAAAAATGTTTGGTTTTTATTAGTTTCTTAAATATTAAAAAAAAACCCACAAAAGAACACTTAAGAAAACTGAAGAAAAGATTTCATTTGTTTGTTAGTACTATTCTTTAAACGGCTATACGGTAAATTTTTACGATGTGACCCACCAAAAAAAAATAAAGATAAATAAATACGCTTAAATAGCCTTTATAATATGAAAGAAACTTTGAAAAGAAAGAAAATTAACATTTTAGAATGGAGGATCACTTTTCCATATTAATTTAACGTAAAATGAGCACCCACTTTTTGGCCACCAAGCGTTCAACGAGACATTTCACCTCTAGCATTTTTTCAAGTTTGGTGATCGAGGGGGGGACAAAACATGACAAATACAATTTGTTTTTGTGGTGAGGCTGGAATTACATTTGAAACATAAAATAACGATAAATTTGATTAATTTTATGAGATCACTCTGTACTTTCACCTAACACTTCTATAAACAACCCGAACCCCAAAATATGACATATATATATATATATATATATATATATATATATATATATATATATATATATTTTTTTTTTTTTTTTTTTTTTTTTGCGGTCGCACAGGCATGCGCTGCTATTTTTATTGAACCAAAAGTTGTAATGATTTATTTTTAATTATTATGGGGGGGGGGTCTTTCCAGTGCTAAATATTCGGAAAATAATTTCTCCCCTTTGTATTCCTTCCGCCGAAATATCTTGTGGAGAGGGTATGACATACTTCTTTTTATTATAATGTACATTTTTGAAATTGTTGTGGGGATATCCACGTTGCCCATGATGAAAATGATTAATATAGCAGGTGTGTTCCAAACGGGACTTCATGTCAACCCAGGCAACGCCGGGTACCCATGCTAGTATATATATATATATATATATATATATATATATATATATATATATATATATATATATATATATATATACATATATATATACATATATATATATATATATATATATATATATATATATATATAAGTGAATTTAGTTTACAAACAAATGGCTACACATAAGCATACATGTCTCTTTATAGAGAGATGTCCTTGGCCTGACGAAGCGATTCCCGTACTGGGTTTTCGCTGAAACATGTATGCTTATGTGTAACCATTTGTTTGTAAACTAAATTCACTTATTTTGGCTCTGTCTAAACATTGAGCACTCTTTTTGTGGACACACTTATATATTTTGTTTTGAACAAACAAATAATTACTACCAATACAATATATATGTGTGTGTGTGTGTGTGTGTGTGTGTGTGTGTGTGTGTGTGTGTGTGTGTGTGTTATTTATTTGTTTTGTCTTTGCGATACCTTTTGGATAAATTCAGTTATTTATAGGAAAGTGCATTTATACCTAAATGCGAGTTGGGAATAATTTCCCCGTTTACCAGTTTGGTATCTCCAAATAAGGAGCGACATCTATACAAGGTGTCCACAATCTGGCTACATTATGTAGCCAGATTGTGGACACCCTGTAGATTATGTAGTCAGACTTTGTGGGCACCATGTATATTGTTTTTAAACTATAATTACACATGGATACAGATGTAGCCACTCTGACGCGTCGTAGACGACGAAACACTTGTCAGAAGATAATATCTTAAAAACAATATATATATGTATATATATATATATATATAGAGAGAGAGAGACATACAGACAGACAGACAGACAGACAGACAGACACACACACACACACATACATACATATATATATATATATATATATATATATATATATATATATATATATATATTATAATTTAAGGTTGCTATTTTTCAAAGGTAAGGTAACCAGTGAAATATAACGAGGTTAATACAAGAGTGCTCAATACGGAAGTAGAGCAATTTACATTTTCAATTTGTCTTTCCATAAGCAGTAATTTGTTGCTACACAGTCATGAGCATGTTTCGGTCTTCTGGTATTTAGTTACTAGAAACCTCTTCAGGCAACAACGCTTATATTCCAAAGCGGATTCTTAAGGGAATTAATTTATTTTAATTTTGATATAAGTATTCCGCTGTGGAATATGCCTTAAGAGGTCTCTAGTTACTGAAAACTAGAAAACTGAAACATGCTCATGACTGTGTTGCAACAAGTTACTGCTTATGTAAAGACAAACTGAAAAATTATATATATATATATGTGTGTGTGTGTGTGTGTGTGTGTGTGTGCGCGCGCGCATGCGTGTGTGGTTGTATATTACACACTGTTATTGATACTCGAGTAGTTTTTGGCGCATACACATATGCAGGAGTGGATATGTGCTGGTACGTACAACAGAATAAAATAACAGTTCGGTTTTATACATGTACAACGTCAGATTTTTCCTTGCTATCGTTTTTTATGGTAAGAATGAGCTCTTAAGGCGTGAAAAAAGAAAGTGGTTGTGTGTGAACAGGTATATTTTACGTATAGTTAGTTATGCGTGTGTAGGTGGAAATGTGGGGGAGTTCGTACTGAGAGGTAGCAACTCATGAATGTTTTTGTATTTGTTGTCAGAAAATCTGTAGGCCTTGGAATCCATGTTTATTTTTAACATTTTCCCAACATATTAGACGATGTGAATCCTTATATCTAGGTCCCAAATTCTTTAGACTTTTAAATCTTAGGTGTGCGGAGGGTAGCTCTTTACGGCGCCGAGATATTCTGTTCCTATTTATTTGCCCCCTCCCCTCACCGTACGAGGGCAGAGCTAGACACAAGGGGTTGGTTTTTAATGTGGGAAAAAGCTAGTTCCTCAAAAAGGGGCATTTTGGATAGGAACAAAAAATAAAAATTGCCTCAATCTGAAAGGATTTCTCCTCCACTTACTGGGGTCAGAAACGGAGAAGTCCTCTCTCTCTCTCCTTTCTTTTTTATTTTTCTTCTTTATCTTTCCCGTTTTCAGCATTTTTGATTACACTGAAAACTTATTTATTAATATATATATATATATATATATATATATATATATATATAAACTTATTTATTAATATATATAGTCCTAGTCTCTCTCTCTCTCTCTCTCTCTCTCTCTCTCTCTCTCTCTCTCTCTCTCTTTTATTTTTCTTTTTTATCTTTCCCGTTTTCATTTGATTATTTGTTTTATCTAGGGTTTAATACCTTTATTTTTTAAATGTTATTATAATCGTTTATCTTCTCTATTCCAAATGTTCCCATTTTAACATTTTACACCTTATTACACAGACATTGCAGAAAAGAATAGACACCCATAGAAACAGCTTATTTCAATAAACATCTTGTGAAGCAAGAGTTGCTCAATCACAACCACACCTCTCCTGATTCGGCACTGTTTGAGTCCAGTGGCAAGGAACAGTCAAGGATGACTGGAAACAATACCGAGATAAGCGGAGAGCGCATACAACACCTGGAAGTCCCAAATGGTCACCCATTTAGCACTGCCCAGGTTTGGCGTTGCTTAACTTCGGTGATCCAGCTGGAATCGGTGTGTCATTGTGATTACATTTCAATAAACATATACTTTATAGAACAAAATAAAAAATAATCGCTCATAAATGTAATAGTTAATATTAGGTTAACATTCCCTTTGCTCTATTTAATGCTATGATCATTCTAGGCATGGCATTGATTAATTGATGAATATCATCTCGAGGATTTTTGTTTTTTGTTTTTTTTTGTGCCGTGTCTGACGCAATGATGCTAAAAGTTCAAGCTTAGAAGATAACTTCCTTTTCTTTTGGCGAATTTTTTGTACAAATGTTTTCAATCTGGTTCATACCCAGGAACTGACGACTTGGCCATGGAAGTTTATTAATCCCATTTTGGCTCAACCAATGTTCTGTCGCCCTAGCAGTGACAAGGAATTCCGTCTTCCATAAATAAGTAGTTAACTTGGTTCATTTTACCACTTGAGAATATTGATTGGAGTCTTTCGTGCAATACTGAAACATATTTCTGCACTCAATCACTCCAAATTGCCCCCGATACCATAACTGAGATACCCCATGTTTCGTCATTTGCTGTAGTCTTTTTAAGTCAAACTCTTGCTGAGGAAGCTTCCATACCTATAACCTTCCGCTGTCGAGAAACAATGTAAATCGTGACTCATCAGAGAAAAGGACATTGGTCCAAAAGGTCATAGGTCTCTTCAACATCTCACTAGACTAATCGTTTCTGCACTTGTTATTACCAAGACGAAGAAGAGGTTTCCTTCTCGCAGCTCTACCATAGTAGCTCAGCTTGTGAAGATATCTGTCATCTATTCCGAGACTGACACCAGCTTGTGTTGCTATGTCAGAGGTTTTGCACGGGGACCCTCTTCAACATTTCTTTTCGCAAGACGCAATATTCTTTCAGAGGGCCGTGGGCGACTGGGATGAGGTTTTGTGCACTCTTTGTCCTCTCTTGTGAATTGTACGATCACTCTATTAACAGCAAAAAGTGGTATTAAAAGAGTTCCTGCTATTTTGCATTGACAAAACCAGCTTGATATTGACCCAAGATTCGTACTTTCAGAAATTCTGATAGATCTGATGCTCCTTTGGTTTGTGGCATGCTTCAATGTTGTTAGATGCAATGTTAGTTATTTCATCACTATTATTATCTGTACATATGAATAATCATATATTAATCTTAGGGAAATATTTATTTTAGTGTCTATTATTTTCTGTCGTGTCTGCGTATATTCCTTTAGATATAAATACCTTAGATTCTTCAAAATTCTGACCAATTCCTCCTTGTGCCTGCTGCTATGTGCTACATTAACTATGACGCTTTCTTGTCAATTCCCACTCATTTAATTTAAATTGAATCAAAAAATTACCTTGGATTTATTTTATGTAATGTACATTCTGTTGCACTTTTAAAAAAAAATCATTGAAAATTTTATATCTATATCATTAATTGCTAGATGAAAGATAATGTTTTTTAAATTGAAACAAAATGTACATTACATAAAATAAATCCAAGGTATTTTTTTTTATTCAATTTAAATTTAATTTTTATACCTTACTTTGTAAAATTTATATAAGTGCACTTTGAAAATAAATTAATTTCAAATTGAATCTTGTACCTTTATTTTTAAAGCCTATAGTAAAAATATTTTGTTTAACAATTTTCATGCCTTGGATGAAATGCTTTTCTAACTTGTATCCTATCTTTTTAAGATTATATTTTAAAACTCTCCTCCTCTCAGAAGTAAGTAGTTATCGAGATATAAATAGTTGTTTTATGCATTGTATTCTTTGGCGGTCATCTTTGTTACGCGCGTAGATTTGTTTATGACGTGCGCGCAGGCGCGTAAAAAAGATGGCCGCCAGAGATTACAATGAATTATACAACTTTTTATATATTTCGATAACTACTTATTTCAGCAAAATTTCACGTACGATATTTTTAATTGCAATTTCTTCGATTCTGAAGTTAGGTTTCATATATAAATATATATATATATATATATAACTATTTCATTTACTCACATAAATTAATATATGAAAGTATAAATGTATGCGTAAACTTTAAGTATTTACTTCAACAGTGCCCAATACGTAGGTAGAGCTTGTTAGTAAGTTATAAAATATATATGGCGATTAAGCTACACTGAATATTCCGCGTTCCATCCACTCTAGGATTCTTCAGGCTTCTGTGAGAATTTTGTGGTTGTCTCGCGTTTTTATATACGCACCTTCTATTGAGTTTTTAGTTAGCCAATCAGCTTTCTAGTATCCACCGCGCCCTTCCTAATCAGCCACTGAGCAGGTACTTACAGGACAAAGGCCCATTTGACTTCTGGTTGACCTGTTCCTTTGTGTGTACTATTTAGCGTAGATATCTAGTGTCTTGACCTATTTTAAATCTAAGTTACGTTTTTTTGGGGGGGGGGTTGTCAGGAGACCAAAAATTGAAAAATAAAAATTATGCAAAAATAATAAAAGGTCATAATTCTTAGTTTCGATTTCTATTTCAAACAAACAGATACTTGTTGAGCCATCAACTTGGATAATCACGTCCTCTTGAGTAATTTTCCGCTGATTCGATCCATTGTTTTCAATCCTCTCCTGGCATCGATCATCGTCCATTCTTTTTATCTTTAATCATCGAGAAGCCCTCGGACCTTTATATGCTGTGACCGATTTGTAAAAAAAAAAAAAAAGAAGAA
>NC_136505.1:90523749-90556249 GCF_053919585.1 Euprymna scolopes
ATATTTACAATTCTTAACATAGCAAAATCATTAATTTAAGTATTATATCAATTAATGAATCTATTTTGCCCTTAACTCATGAGAAAAAATAGCAACTATCAATCCATCATATTCAAAATGGCGTAATAAAAAAATAAAACAAAACGCAATTTCAACTTCTCTTCCAATTTTCGGAGTTTGTAATCATGTCCAAATGTATTTTATTTTCTTTTGGTGGATTGATAGTTGCTATTTCTTCTGATGAGTAAAGGGCAAAATAGCTTCATTGATTGATATAATAATTGAATGAATGATTTTGTGCTACGAAACAGTTTCTGTCAATGATTGTAAATGTCAACGAAATGTAATTGTAAACGTCAAACGTAAAAAGATGGTCAACATTATGAAATTTTGAATATAGACTTTTGTCATTTGCTTGTTATATGCTCTGTAATTACATTGAGCTTCAGAAATTAAGGATTAGTATACAAAAAATGAAATATAATTGAAAAAAAAATCATATTTCCACAGTATATACTTCAGTATATATGTGTGTGTGTGTGTGTGTGTGTGTGTGTGTGTGTGTGTGTGTGTGTGTGTGTGTGTGTCTGCCACTCTGATGAGTGGTAGACGACCAAACACGTGTCAGTGGATAATCATATTTTAAACAATATATATGCCGCTCCTCATTTAGGGGTACCAAATTGATAAAAGCTCCGATTCCGATTAATCGTTCCAACACTATATATATACACTTGTGCCCGATATTATTCATACCCCTCGGATCTTTGAGATTTCTATAAGAATATTGCTCAAACCAGAAGGTAGACAATATTAAAGGGATTTCAAACAATAAATCAAGCATGAGCATTTAATTTAAACTCAACAAATAAATAAATTATGCAAGTTTGAAACATTATACAAAGAAAAACAATAATCCCACTAGTTCAAAATTATTCATACCTCTCTTACTAATAGTCAATAGCATGCCCTTTATTCTTAATAACTGCCTGTAACCGTTTTGGATATTTTTCAACAAGGTTTTTACAAGCATCAACACTGATTTTTGACCATTCTTCAATGCAGTAGTTCTCCAAATCCCTCAAATTTCTAGGTTTCCGCTTTTTAACCTCAGTTTTCAATATGTGCCAGAGGTTTTCGATAGGGTTCAGGTCGAGACTCTGGCTAGGCCATTCCAAAACATTCATTTGATTATCCTCAAACCATTTCTTGACTATTTTGGCAGTATGTTTTGGATCATTATACTGTTAAAGGACCCAGTTTGGTCCTAAATGGAGCTTCTCCGCATCCTGTCTAATGTTTTTCTGGAGTATCTCCAAATATTGCTCCTTCTTCATGGTTCTATCTATCTTGACCAAACTACCTGGACCACTAGCCGAAAAGGAGTCCCAAAACATTAGGCTACCACCACCATGTTTCACCGTGGGTATGGTGTTCTTTGGGTTGTAAGTTTCTCCTTTCTTCCTCCTTTCTTCCTCCAAACGTAAGAAGCATCCATATGGCCAAACAATTCAATTTTTGTTTCGTCAGTCCACAAAATACTTGAGAAAACGGACTCTGGAGAATTCACATGGGTCCTAGCAAACTTTAGACGTGCTGCAAGGTGTTTTCCGGTGTGCAACGGAGTCCTTCTTGATCTTCTTCCTTTCAGACCATTTTCATGCAGAGTCCTTTGCAATGTTTGCCTTGATATTTTTATGCCAGAAGACTCCAGATTTTCTAAAATGTCCTTAGTAGTGGTGGTTGGATTTGCATTAACACTTCTTACAATATTCCTGGTGGCTCTAGCAGACAGTTTCCTTTTCCTTCCTCTACTAATCAAGTTGTTTGTTGTGTGGTGGCTCTGGAATTTTTTGATGATGCTCTGTACTGTTGCTGTAGGGACCTCAAATTTCTTGGAAATTGACTTGTAACCTAAACCATCCTTATGTGAATTCACAATTTTAGTCCTAAGATCATTACTAAGCTCTTTTTTCTTCCCCATTCTAATAATTTTTATTCTTTTATTGGTTTTCTAGTTGATATCATTTTAATTTCTGAAAAATGCAAAAAACGAAATGAAATTAATCAAAGTTTGTATAAAAGCATTCAAAATAAGAATCAAACAGGAAACAAACAGTCAGAAACTCGATTGATACTGAAAAAATAAGGGGGTATGATTATTTTTGAACATTGCAGATTTTATAAATAGCTGTATATTTCTTTTATTACAAGTATCCCGAGATTTTAAAATGACGAAAATGATCAGAAGAGGTTTATTAAGAATATGTATCAATATGGACGTAAACAATAAATTCTTACAAAGTTACACCTAATAAACTCAATTTTCAAGGAGGGGTATGAATAATATCGGGCACAAGTGTATATATATATATATATATATATATATATATATATATATATATATATATATATATATATTACATACAATGTATCTATTTTATAACAGAATTGAAAAGATGTAATATAACAATTAAGCGGTTCCAACACTAATCTGTACTTGTAAATCTTTATCGAGAAAGGAAATCTTGGTTAGGGTTCACCGAATGTATAATCTTCCTTTTATGACACTGGAGTTGACGACGAGTTTCCATTATCTTGATGAAAACTGGTGTTGTCGTAGCATCTTCGTTAACCGGTACATTACCCTGTCCATGTTGTGTTGACTCGATCCGAGAGCAGGTGTTGATCAGTAAAAGATAGACGTCAACTAAGGCAGAAGAGATACAATCAACCGAGGAGATAACATAACAAAATATTCTTAATATAAAAATATGAATATAATATCATTAAAAACCTTCAGAGTTTTTTTTAATTCAACTTTCACACTAAACAAGGACATCGGGGACATGAGTTGCAGTCATACTATGTAGGGAGATGAGCAGCAAAATGTCTGTTCACATTACACTTGAACTTCTGCATATCAGTACAGTTCGAAAAGCAGAATCTCGGAAGAGAGTTCTAAAGTCTAGCAGTTCTGGGGAGGAAACTCTTGGAGTAGAAAGCTTTCTTACACCTAGCGATCTCAACTGTGTAGGGGTGGGATTTAGCTGCTTGTCAGGTTTGTCGGAGGTATTTACGTCGAGGGGGTACAAGTGCTTGTAGTTCGTCAGAGCATTCACCATTAAAATACTTGTAGAACAGAATTAGGGATGCAACATTTCGTCGATGGGACAGAGGATGAAGCTTCAATGCTCTCATTAAAACACTTGAACGCATCGGAAATAACACACGGCCATTCAATCTGCGCGTTTGACGAGGAAAATTCCGGTTCGAAGTTAAAACGCGACAAACTAACGAGTGGAAAACAACGACCGACAAAGCTTTCGTATAGATGCGATGTCGTGTCCAACAACTAAAAAGAGAAAGATGAGGATGCCACATTCTGCAATGACTTAATTGTCTGTTGTGCGTGATGGTCAAACTATATATCTGCCCGGTCATCCGAGTCTGGACATGGGCTCCTAACTCTTCCCCCTCCCCATTTGACAGCGAGTGAAAGCCGAAACAAATTCTTGCTTGAATTAATGTCTGATAAGAGAACAGCTTTTTCGACTCCGGCGATTTAATCACGCGATTCTACACTTCATATCAAATTGGCGACCAATCACGTGTGTTCAAACGAGAATCTTATGGATCTTATGACTTTATTGTCATCCTATTTTTAAGTGTCATCTTTTATGCCGGATACAGTAACAAGGAGGTGACGGTGGCCTAGTGGTTAACGACACGCACTGATAACCTGGGTGTGCCAAGTCCCTCATCCAATAGTTTCGGTCCTGTCAACCGGTCCTGTCCCATCGCCGCAGTATTGCATATCAGTGCTAGTTTTACAAGTACTTTAATGGAATCCAGTTCGTTCCACGAAAACACTTTCACTTAGGGATGTTGGCAACCTTTATGTGATCCTTCCTGTAAGTACTCGATAGCCTTTTACAAAGAATTCTGAGTAGTAAATTATCGGGAGAACCAATGCCAGTAATAGAATCTTTGGATTGATACAATATGATGATGAGTATTTAATACAAAAATGAGCACAAATTAATTATATTCAGTCATCGATTTGCCATAAAAGCACCCATTCTAAGTCAATGGGCTGTAACTTTCGCAAGCACCGGATTCTAGAAAGAATTATTCATAGAAAGATGTCGGGGAAACGAATGACAACAGTGTTAAATGTTGCTCAACAACATCAACAAAATTATTATCATGTTGCTCAACAACAACAACAAGCAATATTAAGATATTAGAATAGTGTTTTATTCCTTCTTAGCTAATTGTCTCGGTGATGGACAAAAATCAGAGGCCTGCAGTATTAATGCTGGAGTCCCTCAAGGGTCCATCCTGGGTCAACTCTCTTCCTGGTCTACATCAATGATGTTATTTCCATGGCAGGTGCTCGTCTGAACTCCAATCTCTGGTCCCCCCCTCGCCAATCTTTTACAAAAAACATCCGTTTGCCTGCTTCCCTTCTGACTACAACTTGAACGTCTTCAAGTCCAACGTAAACAAATTCCTGATGAACCGCCCCCTTAAGTAGACACTTTAAATATCCACACTAACGTACTATACTTACAATAACCCTTATCCCTGAGTGGCTTCCGGGCCTTGATAAGTGGTGACCACCTCGTAAAAAAAAGAAAAAGATTCTCTCTGTCAAGTTGCGTCGAGTTGCTATTTTGTTTTCTCCCTCGTTTAAAGCCGGATTAGGATGAATGCATGAACACAAACACGCTGAATATTCACAACATCAATTTGTAAACCAATTTCTTTCGTTGTGAGAGTTAATTGTGTCACAATCGTAACAACTTACTGCGATACTATGAACGCCACAAAGTGTTAGAAAGTGATTCATATAAAAATAGAACAAAAAACGTGTCAGAAGTTATAAAAGCCAAACAAGGATGAGAATAGAGGGGGGGGGATAGGTCATTTTTTTTTTACTTCAGTAAGTTTGAAGAGATCAAGGAGCTCCCTCTTGGAGCTTACATTTGATTCCGTTATGATTTAAATTTATATCTGAGGGCTCTTTTAAGAATAGCCGTATTTGTATTTCGTTACAGCTTGGTCTTCCAGTGATTGCTTCTAAGTATTTCTGAAGATTCTTTTTTTATTAAGCCAGTTGCTCCTGTGTGCGGTTTACGATGAATATGAGATTTCAAAATTTAAGTATGACAGACAGACGAAATTCTATTTCAAACTTAAACAGTTAAGGAGCTTCTTTGTCAAAGTAAATGAGAAAGTAATGGGAAGTTGATACATACGTATATGCATATATGACAGATCAAGATAAGTGAGAAAAAAATAGAAAGTTATAATTCTGACATAATTTCTGTTTTTTCTGATTTCCACCTGATTACAATATGGTCGTCATCAAGTCCAATGTGAACAAATTCTTGATTAGTCATCCCCTTAAGTAATACAAGCAAAGAAATCGTGCGAAACACACGAGAGATTGACTCTCGGTCGACACATAGGAGATTCTAAATAAAGCACGTCCGACACCCTGCAGGTCTGCTTTGTTCGATGAACAGCGAGCAAAATTAGGGAGAAAGTTAATGTCATTGTCGTACCTTACGAGTGCCGACACGTGGTTATGTTTTCTCACGATATTTTGAGATTTAAAGATTAGAACAGTAATCCCACAAAGAAAGTAGCAAGCAATTTCACTCTCCTACAATTCAGCCCTCTCCATTACTAAAGTTTACCACATTTTCCCATTGACTGCTCTTCACTCATTAACCCTTATCTTCGAGTGGCCTGACTAAATATTCGAGTGAAAAAAAAAAAGATAAATGGTGAATCTTTTTTAAAAAAAAATTATATAAATTGGTTTCCAAATTAGTGTTTATTATACACTGATAAACGAGCAATATTCATCAAGTGTTAGTCATAGAGATAGACTAGCGGAGGGGGGCACCTGGTTTTGTCCGGTCGTAAAATACGCTTAAATATGATATTTTACTTTGTCCAGATTTTATATGTATTATTAAAGAGTCGTGATTTCAAAAGTTAAAAAATAATAATAATTTGGTGCCATCAGCTAGAATCAAAACCGAAAGCAAAATGTAGCATTCAAAGCTGGTGACGTTACCACTATACCAACATGACATGCATAAGAACTGATTAAAAATAAACTAAGATGAATGTACAAACTTTATATTTTTCGACCCCTTAAAAATTATTTTAACCGGCTAAAGACCTATAAAAGAACGACCCCTAAAAATCTGTGTCTGGAATATTCATATAAGATTTCTTAATTTTAATGCCTATTGTAGCTTCTGAGTCGGCTTTTCATTTCCCCTGATGCCAGTAAAGCTAGGTATCCAACAGAAAATACGGTTTATATACCTTGATAATATGATTATTTTTTATGTAATAGTCAGTGTATAAGTAGAATGCTTATATCTTGTTATTTAATGGTTTATGTGTGGCTTTATAATCTGAGGGAATGATAAATTTTAATTCCTCTTGTGAGCTTATATCTACGGTTAAATCGATTGCTGCTGCTTCTTCACTGTAGATAGATGTTTTGTTGAATAAGCGTTGTTGGGTTTTGGTTTGGTTTTAGATGGCAATACATCCTACGCTACCTATTTTGGAACCTTTATATTAATGTTTAGATTGATTTAGATTTAGATTTAGATTGATTTGATTTTGAGAGGGAGGATAGATTTGATTTTGAGAGGAAGGATGGATTTCTTCCTGGTAGGTGTAGGGTGTGGTTTGCTCTTAGAATGGTTTTTAAGATTTCTTATAGTGCTAGTAGTAATGCACTTCATAGTGAAGACATAATAACAAAAACCATTATTTACTGGCAGCCATCTTGATTTTTCTTATTATTCAGGTAATTATGTGAAAATAAAAAAAAATCAGCAATATATTTGTTCTGTAACTTTTAGTTTCGGAAAATATAGCCATAGGCAACAAAAAATATTTAAAAAATATAAAAATATAAATATATGAATATATAAAAATATAAAATAATATAAAATATATAAAAATATAAAAATAAAAATATAAAAATATAGCCACATTATGGCAACAAAATCAATTTTCAGAAGTGAAAATCCGACTTGCTTATATCAAAATATTTGCCTGTTTTACCAGTTTTCTTTTTCAATAACACCAGATTGTTAATTCTGTTACTTCTTTGAAACGGGAAAGTTTTCAATCAGCCTGACAAAAATTTCTACTTTTCTATCGACCATATATAATAGCAGGAAGACCTGACATTGCTCGGAATTGAATGAGGATCGACGAACATTCCACACCTCCAATATTTATGTTGGATATTGGCAGGCGACCCCAGGAAGAGAAACATCCAATGAGTTGCACACACGCAAAAGGATTCCATGTGAAGAGATCAGACTTTTAACCATCGTCTATTGAAATGCATAATTTGACCCAGAAGTATGTGAGAGGCTATCAGTCAAAGGATTGAAACAATAGACAACCGGAACTGTTAAACATTCAAGTGAAGAAGGAATGTCGATATATAAATAAATCGTCACAGAGAGAAAAGCGAGCAGTCGGTCAGAGAGAAGACAGACTATCATATTTCTTCACCGCCAACTTCCATCCTAAGCACGTATCCACCTCACGCTTTTTCAGAAATGTCAAATTACCAGTAATAGGTTATAATCAGGAATTGATTTGTCGGTGTGAAATAAAAACAGATTTATAGATCAACTGTGTTGTGTTTTACTCGTTGCCGTGTATATATGTATGTAGTGTATATATCGTGGACCAGTGACAAAAGTAGATATTAACAATTATATAAACTAGAAAGCGCATTTTGAACAACCGGTCACGGCGAAAACATAACACTTAAAACATTACTAAAATCGGTGAAATTTCCTATTTTTCAATGAAATTGATTGATTACCTGCTCCAGTTAAGAACACACACACACACACACACACAAGGTGTCCTTTATATACGCAAAGTTATCAGAAGTTTATTGAAGTTTATTAATCTTATAAAGTGATTTTTTTATTTGCTTGAATTAAAGGTCAAAATGGTTCAATTATGCTTTAAAAGTAAACGTTTATTTTGATCGCGCCTCAGTCCTTCCAAAGAATTTATTGTTAAATCTATATGCCGGACCTCTTCTGCGAACTCTCTTCCTACTCTCTCTCTCTCTCTCTCTCTCTCTCTCTCTCTCTCTCTCTCTAACTCTCTCTCTCTCACACGCACGCACGCACACGCACAAACACACACACACACACACACACACACACAAACACACACACACAAGGTGACTTTTATATATAATAATCCTTCTACTCTATCAATTTCTTTTCCAGAACTGCTAGACATTGGAACTCTCTTCCGGCTTCCTGCTTTCTGAACTTTACTGACATGCAGAAGTTCAAGTGTAATGATAACGGACATCTCGCTGTTCAACTCACTACATAGCATCCCTGCAACTTATGTCCCTGATAGTAGCCCCCTACATCAAACTGGCACTGTGCCTTGTTGGGATGAAAATGGAATATATATATATATATATATATATATATATATATATATATTAATCCACATACAGTAATGTTTCGCTGTTTCACACCTCATCAGTGCGGCTAGGCATATATATATATATATATATATATATATATATATATATATATATATATATATATATGAACAAATGATTAATAAAACATGTTAAAAACATCTTGAAAAAGAGTTAAAAACATATTTAATTTTAAAAAAGGAAGCACAAGATAAGTGGATAGTCCTTAATCCGCGGAGTTTCGAAGAAATACTGTCCTTCTCATCAGAGGGCAGGAATTAGCAAAATGTGGGATCGGATTTTGCATGTAAAAGTATTTAATGAAACCACAAGTAAGAGCTTTTACATCTGGTTGAGATTACTTCACTTGCAAATATTAACTCTTTAATATTTATAATATATTTTAAGTTTACCATTTTGATTACCTTTGTAAACTTATTGTAATTTTTTATTTCTTATATATATATATATATATATATATATATATATATATATATATATATATATATATATATATATATATAAGTAAAGATAGAAAACAAAAGAACGAAAACTAATAAATACTCTTCTGCTGTAAAAAGAGTATATGAAGGAGACGAGCATGTGAGAAAGTGGGAGGAGACAGAGTTATATAAATAAATAAAAATAAAGACTAGTAAATAGGAGTGTGATCCCAACGAGAAAAAAATTTATACTTAATGAAGTGGAATTACCGACAGTTTTATTTTTTAAATTTGCATATTATAATATATTCCGCATTATTATTATTATTATTTTTAAGTTTGATGTGTTAAATTTTATAACACATGTTTCGAGCATGTTTGGCTCTCTTCAGATATTATCATTATTATTATTATTATTATTATCATTATTATCATTATTATTATTATTATTATTATTATTATTATTATTATTATTATCATTATTATTAAAAACTTGATGTCTGAGTGAGTGTGCGTAACTTCACGTCATTATATCTCTACCTTTTATATATAATGCATTTGGGTGTGTATATGTGTGTGTGTATGTGTATGTTCGTGCCCTATGGAATTCGATATTTCACACATGTGTACTCTATGTGTTTGCGAGTGTTCTTAGATAAGTTTTGTAATAAGTATCGATAATCGATAATCGGAAAAACCTCATGAAAAAAGGAACAGTCCGACTTAACACCCTTATACAGCCTAACATCACAAGTTCATTTGAGAAGTTTAATCATAAGAAGAAGGGCCTGGCATATGAAATCAACAGTAGGCTATTTGATAAAACAAGGGTACGTTCGAAATGAATGTTTCTATTTAGAGCACAGCTGAATCATGATACTTGACCATTACATTTTAAACTTGAATTCAAGCCATTATATAAAACAATTTTATAAAATCAACAGTAGGTTCTCTACAGTGCAATGTAGACTTCAATAGGCTGTACACTAAGTCACTGCGGGGAGACATGTGAAGTTTCCTGGCGTTGCACAGTGGTGGGTCTCTGACAAGAGCAAGCAATCAACCGATTTGATTGAAAAATGATGATTTCTCCGATTTCAAAGACAATAAAATTTTCAATCCCAGGCACGTCGAGTCTCCTTGCTTATATATATATATATATATATATACTGGCTTGCGCGACGTTACCCAGTCATACAATACGTTTAATCATGGTATTTTAATTTATGCAGATTACGTATGTATTATCATAAAATCAATCTTCTATTAAATTTCATATATTACGAGGAATAATTTTCCAGGTGGACTAATTTCGAAAAAATTTTTTAAATAATATGATACTGTCGTTCATCAAATTCCGTCTGTGTTTGTTTACAATATCACGTCAGCTGATATGTTGGCTTGACGATGAATACCCTGGAAAAGTCGCTTCTGATTAAGGTTTAGTTTTAAGATGTGCAAACGAAGAAATGATTTTAAATAGTGACTCTTATTCTATTGTAAACTGAACTCATTAATAAGAAAAAATTAAAAGCTTTCAGAAAAAATTAAAAATAATTTAGGTGAGGTAGAGCTGGACTTGACCACGGGATCATTCGATCTGTAGTCGAATGCGCTACCATTGAGCTATATCTTCAGATGTAAATAAAACTGCTTTTTTAAAGAATAAATAATTTGTTGAGAATTTATTATTTCCATTGGCCGGTGTAACGTAAAATATTCTCCTATAAAAATTTATTTTTATCTACTAGAGAGAAGGACTATTTTTAAGATCGGATTTTTTTTTCGATTTTCGATACTTATCGGATGAATTTATGTATAAAACATATCTAAGAACGCTGCCAGACATATAAATTACCTTTGTGTTAAATATATGCTCAGACGTTTCGAAACCTATTTTTAAGATCGGATTTTTTTTTTCGATTTTCGATACTTATCGGGTGAATTTATGTATAAAACATATCTAAGAACGCTGCCAGACATATAAATTACCTTTGCGTGAAATATATGCTCAGACGTTTCGAAACCTATCAGGAACTCACTCACTCACACGCACGCACACACATACACATACGCACGCACAAAGTGACTTTTTTTATAATATTAGAGTGTGTGTGTGTGTGTGTGTGTGTGTGTGTGTGTGTGTGTGTGTGTGTGTGTGTGTGTGTGTGTGTGTGTGTGTGTGTAAAGCAAAGCTGGTTGTGTATGTAGCACAGATAAACAGTTGATCTAAGAGTCAAACAAACTGAAGATTTGAACTCGATACCTTCGATCCGATATCATTATTGAGGTCACAAGTTATGGAACATCCACAATTAATGGTTCATAAAAATATTAGAAACAAAATTTTGTACAAGAGTGGTCGATACTCTCGATCGCCAGGAGACCCCGGCCAAAAAATGCCGATTGAACCCTTCTCCATTATTTTTGTACTCAATTAGAGAGGGAAAGTGCTTTTCCTTCCCGTGTGAGCTTGTGTCGCAACTTGCCGCCATGGAAAGCACATAAATCCGACCAACAGGCAAACATTTCTTACTCGTCTCGTATTTAGCTTATAATGGCTGTCCAAGCGGCAAAATATCGGATATCGTCTCATTCTCTGAAGTAAGTTCATTCTATACAACTGACCAATGACTGCAAGACCCGACATTCGATAAGAATTCAACCTGATACATGCTCACAATTAATAGGATCGCACACGTTAAAACAAAACAAATAATCCTTCTTATTTTCTACACGAAAAAGACGTTTAGTGCTTTTCGTTTGGACTCTACGTGTGACTGAGTAGCCATATTGGAATTCTTGCATTGTCGATTGATAAATGCGTTGAGGTGGCGATTGAAACATGAACACGCCGTATCATTTAGATTTTTCAAACTACTGTTCTCATCTTGAGTGTCATTTTCAAAACGTTTCGATCGATGTAATCTCTTACCTTCTTCAGGTGTATCTTGTAATATTGTGTTTATTTCCAGACTGCATGCAACCATTGAGGCTTGCTCAGATGTTAGGCGTAAAAATCTGAAAATTTGCAGGTTGATGAATTACTGACGACCAATGAGAGGTACTTCATGCAGACCAACCAGTCCTTAGGCACGATCTTTGTGAGTTCTATTCGTGTTGGGTTTGATACATCCAAAGATGCGAATAACGTCTAAATTAGTATCCATTTAATAAGTAGTGATAATAATAATTATTATTTGGATTATTTGGATTCATTGGGCTACTGTTCTCATCTTGAGTGTGATTTTTACAACGTTTCGGTCGATGTAACCTCCGACCTTGTTCACGTGTATCTTGTCGAACTCGAGAATGTTTCTGTCGAACTCGGGAATTTAGACGGAATTTCGAACAAAATCTTCTATTAACTTCACGGAGGTAGCATGCTTTTTTTTCGGCAATAATGACTAGACAGAGATCCTAAGTAATTCGTAGTTTATTTTGAAATTGTATTCGCAATGATCTGTGGCGCAGTGGTTACAGTACTTTGAAAAATCAGTTGTAAAAGTGATATTCTCCTGAAGTTTGAGGAGTCAATTCTCAATGTGGGCAAACAAAAATATCTTGGTCTCGTTCCGTCAGCCATGACCAGGTCGAAATATTTAGTAATTCGTAGTAATATTATTTCAGCAGGGTACTTTCTATTGTATAAATCTCGCCTGCCTATTTAAATGTATGTAAATATGTATGTATGTATGTATGTATGTATGTATGTATCCTAAAACTTTCGACAAAGGCGACGGATTTTCAGGAGATCGATATCGTTTTGAAGCTCGACCCTTCGGACGACAAATATCGAAAAATTGGCTAAAACATTAATTCTTTCACCCTCAACTGGGCAATTTTCTACAAGAAGGGTTGGGTTTTTTGCTTCGCCTTTTTTACAAGTCATCGTTTCGGTTAGAATTACTTTGCTAATTTCTACGTTCCGGACTTCCGGTCGCGTCATGGAGTAGGGGTAAAACGTCTGGTTTTGTTTCGCGTTCTTTTCTGCCTTCGGGTCACGGGTTCGAGCCTGCTTGCCTACTGCCACTTGTTTTTATTTTTGCTCAACGCATACCTCCAAATACCCGGGCAACGCCGGGCACCAAAGCTAGTCCAATATTTCCTCTTGTATCAGAAAACACGCTATGTGATATACGTATATCTGTACGTGATGTTGCCAAGCTAATCAAAAACCTTGATTCCAGTAAAGCAACTGGCCCTGATGGTATTCCAATTATAGTACTCAAAAAACTTCAACCTGAACTAGCGCCCATACTTACAAAACTGTTTAAACGTTGTCTTAAGGAGAATAGTTTCCCATCTCCCTGGAAAATCTCATCAGTATGCCCTGTATTTAAGAATTCAGGTGATCGCTCATCCCCCTCTCAGTACAGGCCAATAAGTCTCCTGTGCGTCATGAGTAAGTTGCTAGAATCTGTATTAAATACAGAAGTAATCAAACATCTCAACAAAAATAACCTTCTTAGTGACACTCAATATGGTTTCCGTTCTGCTAGATCTACAGCAGATGTCCTTACAGTTATATCGCATAGGATTAGCAAATCTCTCGACGGTGGCAATCTTTCTAGGGCAATTGCTCTTGACATATCTAAAGCCTTTGATAGGGTATGGCATAAAGGTTTACTTCATAAGATCGCTAGCTATGGTATAGCTGGAAAAGTCTTCTCAATTATTAAATCATTTCTTTCTGATAGATTCATAAGAGTAGTAGTTGAGGGGCAAAAATCAGAAGCTCACAATATTAATGCCGGTGTCCCTCAGGGATCCATCCTGGGCCCAACTCTTTTCCTGATCTACATTAATGATCTTCCAAATCATATCCTTACATCATTTGTAGACATTTATGCTGACGACACTACCATTTATGGTACCACATCTAAGACAGTAAACGACCAAGTTCTCTCCAATTCTCTCTCCTCTGATCTTGAGCACGTAGTACAATGGGGAAAGGAGTGGCTGGTTACTTTTAATGCATCTAAAACCAAGCTTCTCTCTTTACATCATCAACATTCTAATCCACATTTGTCATCAATTGAAATGAATGGCTCTCGTCTTCAGGAGGCCTCAAGTTTTGACAAGCTTCTGGGCTTGACCATTACTCCTGATCTTAAATGGAACACGTATATCAAATCTGTTGCCAAGGCCGCTGGAAAAATGGTGGGATCTTTCTATCGATCCAGTAGATATCTCACTGCTGATGCTATTCTCTATCTATATAAGAGCCAGGTACGTCCAAGGATGGAATACTGTTGCCACATCTGGGCAGGAGCTGCTAGAAAGAACTTGTCCTGCCTTGATAGAGTTCAAAATAGACTTCGTAGCCTCGTAGGAGATGTCCTTTTCTCCTCCTTGCAACCTCTATCTCACAGAAGAGATGTTGCGAGTTTGTCTCTGATGTATCGTTATTTTCATGGAAAGTGTTCAACTGAGCTTCAATCTATGGTCCCCCCTCGCCAAACTTTCACAAGAAACACTCGTCTAGCTGTAAACACTATCAATAATTTCCCCCACTCTTTATCTGTGCCTAAACCTAAACGTAGATTCCATGAACAAAGCTTCTTTCTTAGAACTGCACGCCTGTGGAATTGTCTTCCGTTTTCCTGCTTTCCGGCTGACTACAATATGGTTTTGTTCAAGTCTAAAGTAAATAAGTTCTTGATGAGCCGTTCCATA
The DNA here is from genome assembly GCF_053919585.1 of Euprymna scolopes. Classification (NCBI taxonomy): domain Eukaryota; kingdom Metazoa; phylum Mollusca; class Cephalopoda; order Sepiida; family Sepiolidae; genus Euprymna; species Euprymna scolopes. The sequence goes on from NC_136505.1 coordinate 90,538,390, forward strand.
TAAGTTATTAAATTTACCAAATTTTCATTACTAATGATTACTATATTGACCAACTTCTACTGTACACTCTTTAACCCTTATCCTTGAGTGGCCTCTGGGCCTTGATAATGTGGTGATGCCTTTGTAAAAAAAAAAAAAAAAAAAAAAAAAAAAAAAAAAAAATATAAGTACCAAATATTTTATTACAAACAAAAATTCTGAAAAGAAAGGATTCGTAACTTTAACAGTTAAATTTTATTTTACATTTTGACGGTATGTGGGTTTGATTCGGCCTTTTCCGGTTGTTTACGTAAATCTGCTTAAAAAACAGTTTTGGATACTTATGCACTTATTGTTTCCGTGCTGAAATAATAACGTTATTTTGAAAGCCATTCTTAATATGGGGAGGGGGATGGTGTTTTATAATTATTCTGTACTTTCACCTAACAATTTAATAAAAAGAGAGCATAAAATTTGATTTTAATTTGAAAATAGTATTAAAAATATCGCAGTACAATAAGTGCATAACATCTTTCTTTCAATTGAGAGACTCATTTTCTAGCTTAGAAATAACTGCTGGATTTTGTGATTCCTGGGCGGCGCCGGATTGCCCGAGAAAGCAAATAGAGCAGGGATGAACTGCGATATGTTCAATATTGTTGAGATGTGAAATTTTTCGATGACAGAGGAATGTTGCTGGTAGATAAATATTTAAAACAATAAAATAATTACAGGATATTTATATAATAAAAGATTTGGAATTTTGGTTACACTAAAAATAATACGGGCAAAAACAATAAGGTTGACCTAGTTACGTGACGTGGTAACTAACAAAGACACAAGGTTTTCATATATTCACGAAACACAGACAAATCAGTTAGTTTTGGTTGGCCAGCGAACGAGGTTTCAGTCGAGCCACTGATTGTTTGCTCGGAATAGATTTTGGCTTCACGGTCCATGGAAGAATCCAGTGGACACAGCTAAAGAGGATGTAGAATTTAAGAGAAACGCGGAAAACTCCGAGTGAAGTGTGAATAAAGGTATCTGTGAATTATAACTTGGTGTTATGGGTTTTCTTTCGAAGGAAAGTGTTTTCAGTTACATGACGTCACGTCAAAGACGACCGCCGGGAAAGAAGTGTGCAATAAGTTATGTCTACCTTTGCAGGCGAGGAATATTATGCGTTTGTTATAGGACTGTCTCTAGTATGTTTATTGTTTCGTTTGATGAACTGTGATTAAATGTATTAGGTTGGTGCAAAAATAATGGGTTTTATATATATATATAGTTGAACATAAAAAGCGACATTATTTTTGCACCAACCTAATATTAAGCACGCGCGCGCGTTCATAAATGAAAATACCTGACTGTATACACACCCTAGACGATACAGCTAGTGAAATGATACAAACATGAACGATTGATATTAGACATATACATTTGAAGAGATAAGTATATAACATGTGCGTTTATTTTTATACATACATCACAGACACAGACACACATGTATGTATTTATTTATGTATATATACAATTATATAAATGCAACTTTATGTGTGTGAGTTCCTTCCTTATAGACTCCGAAACGGCTCAACAGATTTTCTTTAAAATTCACAGAACTTTAGTGTATAAGTCTGGGAGTGATCTTAGTTAAGTTTTGTCTCAAAATACCCCCGATAATTACCGATAATCGAAACCGTTATTTTAATTCATCTATCATCGGTAAAGCAATTTTTCCATGTCATCACTTAGCAGCAATGATAGAACAACGGGTCGTGTAAATTCTACCGTGGTGGTGAGTTGATAGCGTGTTTGTTTTTTTTTGTTGTTTTTTTTTTTGCGTTTCTTGTATGACGTATGTAGGTTCTAACTCCACACTTAAATTTTTTAATTTTTATTTTCATTAACTGCGAAGAATTTCATAAAACTTGAAAATTTACGTGTTTTCTTTTTTTTGGGGGGGGGGGTATTTGATTTTATTTTGGGGGGGGAAGTTGCATGATGTGGTCTGTAGGTTCAAACCCCGCGCGGAAATTTCTTAATGTTTTTTGTCGTTAGCTGGAAAGAAGTTTATATGAAATAATTTTATAAAAGAAACAGTAGGTTTTCTACAGTGCAATGTAGAATAACATATATTTTGGACTAAGTTACTGCATGGAGGCATGTGAAGCTTCCTCCCGGGCGATTTCACAGATTTCGATGACAATAAATATATAGGAGTATGAAATATTCGTTGATCATCATTCAATCCCAACGGGTCTCCCTGCTAGTATATATATATATATATATATATATATATATATATATATATATATATATATATATATATATGCATTATATAGACGATGATACAAGATAATCACGAAGTTTTTTATTACTCATGTAGAAAAGGTACCATGTTGAAAATAAAGTTATTATTTGGAAATCCATTCTTAACATGGAAAGGGAAAATGGTTTGTAACTGTTCTGCGCTTTCATATATATATATATATATATATATATATATATATATATATATACACACCCAAAATGAAACTAAGTTTTAACTTTACGGACAATAAGGAAGATAACTCTTTCGCCGTCAATACTCTGGACTGCCTCCGTAAATATTGAAATGCTGTGAGAACCAATTCATTACAAGCACGTTTTTGTATTAATATGAATTATTCTAATGAAAAAAATGTCCTCTTTTACTGTAAAACTCTAACATTCGATAAAATCCACAAGAGTCTGCTTTTCCTAAGTGTTATAGCCCACTTCTTAAGTAGCACCGGATAAAATCTCAAGGTAATTTTAAGTTCTTTGATTTTAGAATCTTAACAATTGTTTACATCTCTTAAAAAAAAATAATAATAACCTTGGCGTCAGAAGTTCAAAGAGATTTTTGGGAAAAAAGTCCTTAATTAATTCGAAGTGCACATAAATAAAACTAAATGACCATATAAACTTTAATAGCCATTAATTATTGTGAATTGTTTTTCCAGCGAAAAACATACACCATCGTCAGTCAAATATATCTTTTAAGGAATGAGTTAGTTTGTATGGGGGATCATAATTACCAAAGGTACTTATGGCATGACTGCAAACAGCCAGACTGTACTTTCTCTATTACACAAAATAGTGGGTTATTCTAGTCTCCAAGTACGATAACTCTGTTTGGATTACTTAAGCATTGTACGACCCGGAAGTTGGTAATAGTGTGTACTAAGAACCGGATTTCTCGTAAACGCCGGATATAGCTGGACCAACAATGCCAGGTACTTGTGCATTTATGTTACCGCGCTGAAATAACGTTATTTTTTTAGAAAACCATTCTTAACTTAGGGAGAGGATGGTATTTTGTAACTATTCTGTACTTTCACCTAACAGTTTAATAAACAAAAATATCGTAAAAATTGAATTTAACTTGAAAAAAAAAATGCGAAACAATGAGAATATAAAAAAGCATACCTGATGCAGTAGCAGTGTCAGAAATTTCGTGAAAACTATTGAATAATTCCACCCCATCTTTCCAAGCTTATAACTCCTCGAAAAATGTAATTCAAGCCCTAATTTTTTTTTCATTAAAGGAGCAAGGCCCAAGGTTTCATTAAAAAAAAAATAATAAAATAAACAAACAACGTGTTTTTTTTTTAAGGTTTAAAACTTCGGACTTTACAAGGTAAATTTATAAAAAACACTATTTTTTTTTGTTTTAAATGTGAATATATTATTTATTGATCTTTTATCTTCAATTGGTGATGTATAAAACTTTGGTACATGAATTAATTATTTATTTTTTAATAGACATTTGAAAGGGGGGCGTGAATTAAAAAAAAACCGTTTGTCTAAAATATTATATTCAGTTTATTGGAAAAAGCGTACAATTTCACATTGACCCTGAAAATATCGTAAAACTAGAATCAATAGAAAAATTTTGATAGATTTTTAAAGTTTAAAAATTGAAAAATACTGAACTCGTAACATTCAATTAATTTCATTACTGTTTTTTTTTTAAATTAAAAAAAAAAAATTTCTATTACGTTTAAAACAATTTTATTGTTTATTTTGGAAGTATAATCCATAACGAAAATAGCAATCCACCTTGAAAAGAGAAATTACTACAAAAATTCTGATACACCTACTGATGCAGCACTGACCTGTCCGTTTTCTAATATCCAGTGTGGCGTAAAAGACCTCGCAGAGTCAGATGATAATGTAATGGAAGTGGGGACTGCTGTATAACCACTTGCTTTATAAAGAATTTGGTAATTAAAGATTAATATGTTCTACTAATAACTATTTTCTACGGGTAAATGCTAAATAACTAAAAGATGTAATCAACGTTGCCCGGTATTAAATTAAAAACATTTTTTTGAAGTAAAAGGATATATATAAAGGAGAGACGGGAACATGTAATACACAATGAGAGATGGATGGATAGATAGAAGAGAGATTGACATTTAAACAGCTCTGACAGTCCTGGGAGTGTTTCTATAAACATTATCTTTTCCGTAACACATATATTTTTGAGATGATGATTCTCTGTCCTTTTATCATAAAGAAGGAACCAGCCATTACTTAATACTGAGAGGGAGACGCATTCTTTATACACAAGTTCTTATAAATACAAATTCACAATACCTTGTTTGTAGAATAACGTAACACAAGACAACTGTTACAAAATGATGTAAAACAAGACAACTGTTACAAAATAATGTAACACAAGACAACTGTTATAAAATTATGTAACACAAGACAACTGTTAAAAAATGATGTAACACAAGACAACTGTTACAAAATGATGTAACACAAGACAACTGTTACAAAATTATGTAACACAAGACAACCGTTACAAAATGATGTAACACAAGACAACTGTTACAAAATTATGTAACACAAGACAACTGTTACAAAATGATGTAACATAAGACAACTGTTACAAAATGATGTAACACAAGACAACTGTTACAAAATGATGTAATATAAGACAAGTATTATAAAATGATGTAACACAAGACAACTGTTACAAAATGATGTAACACAAGACAACTGTTACAAAATGATGTAACACAAGACAACTGTTACAAAATGATGAGGAGGTCCTTTTATTTCTTGACCGGTCAATGGTTTCGCATCAAGTAATTCAAAGTTTCTACATTATTTCAACTTCCAACCTTTCGCCTCCAAAGGTGGGTTCCTTCTGACTCCTGCAGCTCTGTCCGACCCTCACTGATTTGGCACTCTCTGGCACTCTGATTGACTTCTAACTATATTGAGAACTCATCTCTTAGCCATGACATCACTGCATGCCCAAAACACGTGCATCGTTCACACATGCTTGCAAAGAAGAATTCTCTAGCCTCATTTTCGACTAACCTATTTTACAATAATGTTTAACATTTTCTACTGTTCGGATCTAGATAACCACAATTTAATTTCATTTCATTTTCATAAACAGAATTGAATCATTAAATTCTTTTTAAGCCACACATCTAAACTATTTTCTGTGAAACTAAACAATGGGTAATTCTACATTCCATTTTCAATAACATATCTGTATTATTTATTTAAAACTCTCCTGAATCTTAATTCCAAACCTAGCTTCCCAGGTTCGAATTCTCGGACTATCCTATCTCATTTTTCCTTACTTACAAGAACAGGCGACTGTTCTCGTAACATTAACATAATACGAAGGATTCGCGCATGCGCAGTCGTAAAACAGTTGACAAACACATAAAAAAATCCGATAACCCCCATTGATATAATTTATATTTAATTTTTCAATTTTGGACCCTTAGCAGCTCTTTGTCCAGACGAAAACCGATTAAAAAGTTTTCCATGCGCCTGAATACCCTATATACCAAATTTCAAGTCTGTAGATCAACAATTTCTTGAGTATACAGGTTGAGAAATGTCTTCACACTCACATTCTCACTTTTATATATATATAGGATTCTATTTGATAAGTTTACTCAGTTTTAAATAACCCATACATGATTGATATGCAGTAAAACACGCAACACCAAATCCAAATCCCTGGCTTATTTTTATTCTCCTGCATTCACAATTGACAATGACGAAATGACTGGATTGTTTGTCAAAACAAAAAAAAATGGCGACAAGCGAAACATTTCCAATTTATTCCGGCCAAAAGTCACGCGTTTTCCATTTCTGCTTCAAAGATAACGAAAATAAAAACAAAATGGCAGCCATAATCGAATGGCAATTTATCATTCTCTGTGATCCGCGGATTTCGAGGCGGGATTATATTTATCCAAGATATTTTAAGATAATATGACCCTTCAATGGCAAAACGTTGCTTTTTTGTTTTGTTTTTTTAGTTTGTTTTTTTTTTTTAAGAAAAAAGATTGATATGATTTTTATATTTTTTAACACAAGTGTTGATTTAGCAGTCATAAGTAATGACATTTATTTATTTACATAAGTAATGACATTTATTTATTTACATAAGTAATGACATTTATTTATTTACATAAGTAATGACATTTATTTATTTCTCTCGGAGAATAGTCCCTGTTACACCATTGGGTCACACACTCACCAATCAGATTCCAGAGCGTCGTAATTTTATCCGTCCACTGAAGGACTACTTCAGCCCTGTTTTAATTTGGAGGTCAGTGAATAAAGAGTTTCTTGAAGGCAACCGATAAAGTCACTTCCTCCTCTCTCCTGTTGTGCATCTTGTGTTGTCGTTCATATTAATGATTAATTACACATAAAAATAATCGAACAGGTCTCTGGATCAATATTGATTATATATAATTAGTATTAAATTCATAATTTGATATGCTTCTGATTGGGCGATACTGACAGAGCATGCTTTTGAAATGTATAAGAGCTGTCGTTGGGGAAACTTAACAAGGTACAATAAGAAATGTAGATATAAAAAAGAAGCTTAATAACTAACAGATCCATTGATAACGGAATTTGAAAAAACAGATCAACGTGCTTTGCACATGTTTTCCGCCAACTAGACTCCAGCTATGCAAAGAAATCCTGTCAATCAGATTTCATTCAAGGAAGATCCAGAGGGTGCATACCAAAGAGATTTGTTGAGTTGAGACAGGCCTACCGACCCTCACAGCTAAAAGAATCACCCAAAAATGTCATAAGTGGCGGAATTTTGTATTTGACTACTTCAGCTCTGTTTTAATTTGGAGGTCAGTGAATAAAGAGTTTCTTGAAGGCAACCGATAAAATCGCTTCCTCCTCTCTCTCCTGCCTTTATCAATTGGATTCCAGGGTGCTGGCTATCTTCATTCGAAGATAAACAGTTCGTAGATTTCCGACAGTCAACTGAAGATTATTCACTTGGACATTGTCTTAACTTTGCTATTTCAACAATGGCATTAGATTATGTCCAAAACTTTAGTACGCAAATTTAAGACGCCGAAGTGGACTTGGTTCACCTAAATATGGAATGGAAGTCAGCTGTGCTATCATGAAACAATAAAAAAAAATAATACACTTTTTTTTTGTTTACATTTCTATAAATAGTTTTTTTTAAACATTTCTGTTATCACGAAAAAAAAACAATAATGAAAATTTTTATTTTTTAAATTTCTCTAAATGAGTTTTTTTTTAATAATATATTTATATTTTTCACAAGTTTTATTACAGAATTTTATCATAAATAATGTAAGATTTTTGTTGACACTTCTCGTGTTATCAAAAATTAAAATTTCGGTTTCTTGATTCATATTTATAATACTTTATTTTATAATACTTTAATTAAGACAAAATTATGTGATAAAATTCGTGAAAATTTTAAATTATTTTAATATGAAGATATCTTAAGTATATAGGAAACTATCTATAGAAATGTAAACTATGAAAGTTTAAATTACTTTTGTGAAAAAAAAAAACATTTCCATATATTTTAAATATTAAAAAAATATTCATAAAACCGTAAAAAAAAATAAAAGTTTATCCTTTATCGTTTCATGATAAAACAAGAAGTGGTTCCATATGGTTTCGATTTTCGTTTCATGCTTAGTGACTCCCATTCCATATTTAGGCAAACCAAATCCATTTCCGGCGTTTTAAGTTTGCGTACTGAAATTTTGCATATAACCTGACATTGCTCTACTAAAGGAAATGATCTTAGCCATCTAAATATTGAATTCTGGCTACAAACAACGAAGTGAGCATTTCTAATACGATGTTATTTCTGCAAACTCACTTCTGAAATATTTCTCCTTCGTCAGACCACTGTTAGGGTATGATGTCCAGGCCTATCTAATATGATATCCAACATCTGAAGAGAGTTCAAAGACTGCCTACTCGAATGGTGCAGGCTCTATAAGATCTGCCTTATGAAAGTCGGCTTAAGGAACTTTTTCTTCTTTGACCGGTGACGATTACGTGATGATCGTATTTTAATCTACAGTCTCCTGGTCTTTGGAATAGATTTTCTAAGGAAAAGCAAAGCAGAAGCATAGGCGACTCTAGCCGGAGCCGAGGTCTGGCGAAAATCTCGCCTTCATGTAAAAATGATCCGCTTACCAAACCGGACTTCCTGTTTTAGTTTAAAATAAAAAAGCAAATTAACAAAAACTTTCCCCGCTCTTTATCTATATCTAAATCAAAACGTAGATTCCATGAACAAAGCTTCTTTCTTAGAACTGCACGCCTGTGGAACTCTGTTCCGTCTGCCTGCTTCTCTCCGGACTACAACTTGGATGTCTTCAAGTCCAATGTTAACAAATTCCTAATGAACTGCCCCCTTAATTAAACACTTCATCAAATCTCCACACTAACGTAATGTACTTGCAATAACCCTTATCCCTGAGTGGCTTCCGGGCCTTGATAAGTGGTGATCACTGTGTAAAAAAAAAGAATGAAAATATGTAAACCTTTCGTATTTTTTTATATATATTTTACAAAAATGAGTAATACTTGATTATATTTTGCATATAATAATAAATAAAACGCTGCTGTTTTGATGTTTATTTCTTTTTTGAAAAATAGAATACAATGTTTTTCGATGTTTTAAATCTTTATCTATATATTAATACGATAGCGCGTGTGTTTTTTGTGTGTCACGCTTACATCTTTCTCCTTCCGAGTGATTGTCGTTTAATTGTTATGACCTTTAATTTCTTGTAATAAATCATTTTACCAAGAATTCTTTATAAGTTTTTGTTTCAGTTTAGGTTGATGGCACTCAACACATCTATTTTTTATGAAGAATTTTATAAAGAATTTTTTCCAAAGTTTTGGTTTCGGTTTCGATTATAAATCTGAAAAGCGTTAAAAATGATTTCAATGATTTAAAAACATTATTACGATGATCTAAACATAATTTTCAATGAAAAACCAAAACACGGAATAATAAAATAATGTTAAAAAATACACATTGTTGGTGACCACCCCCTTATTTAAATATACATCTTTCTGTCGTTGGAATTTCTTAACCCATTATATATATATATATATATATATATATATATATATATATATATATATATATATATATATATATATAATGGAGTTTATATTAGACCATTTAAAAGGGTTGATCTGCCGGAAACGAAAACTCAAAGCAAATAAAGTCGAATATGTGCTTCCTGTTATATATCTTTTACGTTTGTAAGGTCTTAAATCGCACTTGGTATATTTCAGCTGAGTAAACAGTTGTTCACAATGTTAAGTTGGCAGGCCGGTCGAAAACATCTCGAGTGCTGAATTTAGCCCACGAGCCGGAGGTTGGCGACTCCTGGTCATTAGACTGCTGCTACAGAAACTGAATAAAGCGTAACATTCGAACGGGCGAAATTGTAAGTATCATTACTTTAAATTATAACCTATCTTATATACGTAATATATATATATATATATATATATATATATATATATATATATATATATATATATATATATATATATATATTGACTTTCAAGCGCACTTGATGCGTATTTTATTTTATTTAAATTAAATCAACGCTTCTTGAAAAGCCAAATCACAACGTAATATTAGGAAAATAAACAAATGTTTTTAATATAATCAATGCGTATTTTATTTTATTCAAATTAAATCAACGCTCCTATGATGGAACTCACACTCCTGCCGTTAATCTCGCATAGCCAACGCCACATTCTAGCATTTCAAAATACAACCACTTAGAGATAACGCGCGGATTTTTACAAAACGAATTTTCTTTTTCAAACCTTACAGCATCGCAAGAAAAAAGAAGAAAAAGAAGAAGAAAGAAAACACCGTATTGAGGATGGAGTTTGACTCCGAAATATATTTGAATTATAAATTTCAAGCAAGTAAAATATTTGTTTATTTTTCTAATATTGCGTTGTGATTTGGCTTTCAAGCGCACTTGATGCGTATTTTATTATATATGACAGTTACTTACAAAAGTTTTTAAAAGTATAGTCGTTCACCTCGTTAAAAAACGGCAAAATTTCTAGGTCGTTCTCTTAGAATGAGTGCATTATGCTAAACTTATGATTGAATATGATTACAACTGTGCTTATTTTTGCATTAAATAACGATTACTATGAATCCCTAACTCTACAGCAAACAGATTCTTCACTATATTACTTCGTATTATGTACCTTATAATAACAAAAGTTTATACACAATTTCAGCCAGATTGTCCCAGTAGTTCCCGAGATTATGTTGCATGAAAGTGCTGTCCCTTTCTTATGCAAGTAAGAAGAGATACTAGATAAGTGAAAATGATTTTAGGATAAGGTTAGAATCGAACTCTGCAGGCAAATGTTAAGCATAATGGAAAATGGAATGTTGTAAATTCTATTAGAAATAATTAAATATTGTTTATGTCGGAAAAAGAGTCGATTGTCCATTCTTTTTAAAATCTGGATATTAAATATGTCAGTTAAAAGAATGGACAATGCAAATTTAAAAAAAAAATATTGTTTAAAAATGGGTTAGATATTAAACAATTAGAATTTAGGAGTCTTTGTTTGACAAAAGTGTGTTAGGAAAAAACATTTGTAAATCCACGTGATATAGTCACGTTGGAAAACACTTCTGACGTCATAAACAAAGGAGATTTCTTAATATAGGAATCTGAGGGTTCGAAGTTAGGGTCAGTCAAGAGTTGAAAGACAGAGTGAATGAAGATCAGAGATTCAGAGCAGATCACACACGGTAATAGTTAGTTAGAGCGGAGAGCCCCTTAAAAGCGAAGGGAGGAAAAAAGACCATGTAAATCAAAGTTTGAATTCCTGACATCACCGATCGGCCGATTGAAGAATAAAAAGACCAACTGTTTTCTCATGTCGTCATTCCTTACAACAAAAAAGGTAAATGTGTTTTTATCATCATCTTGTAACAAACTCTTGTGTAACACTTACAAGTAATGTGCTTCCTCCATCATGAGCGAAATATCTTCTCCCCTCTATATGTGTTAAGAAGAATCATCCCAGTCTGTTATAAATGTCTCCCTCATTATCATCGTCATCTATTCTGAGTCCCCGTTATACATGTCCCGTTAATGACCTGTATCAATATGTATCCCTATGCAACAATAACATTTAGAATAAGTGTGGTATTGTGGTGACTAATCCTTATAAATTCTTATTAATTCCCAACCATGCATCGAACCAATACCATAATACTTAGTTCGTTGCACTTTATAACAAAGGTCAATACAAAATTTCCGCCAATCTGTCCAGTAGAGTCCGGAAAAAGTTGAACGAACAAAGAAATAGAATCTAGATAATACCTTCTCGCGTACGTGAATATTGTGTTGTCGTTCATATTAATGATTAATTACACATAAAAAAAAATCGAACAGGTCTCTGGATCAATATTGATTATATATAATTGGTATCAAATTCATAATTCGATATGCTTCTGATTGGGCGATACCGATAGAGCATGAGAGGAAGCTAAATGCTTTTGAAATGTATAAGAGCTGTCGTTGGGGAAACTTAGCACGATGCAATAAGAAATGTAGATATAAAAAACACGATTAATAACGAACAGATCCATTGACAACGGAATTTGAAAAAGAGATCAACGTGCTTTAGACAGGTTTTCCGGCAACCAGACTCCAGCTATGCAAAGAAATCCTATCAATCAGATTTCATTCAAGGAAGATCAAGAGGGTGCATACCAAAGAGATTTGTTGAGATGAGACAGACATACCGCCTCTCACAGCTAAAAGAATCACCCAAAAACTGCCATAAGTGGCGGAATTTTGTTTTCAAGTATGTGGTGAAGCTCTCTGGATTGTCAAAATAATTCTCATCAGCAAAAATTCTAAAGTACGATTTATGTATATTATTTTACTAAATAAAAAAACAAAGGTTTATCAAATCGAATGAAATGAAAATTTGTTAATTATCGGTACTTAGGCATTGTAAGGAGCGTGTCATGGTCGGGATAATCCCGGTGGTTTACGGAAAATGCCAGAATGTGCCGAAACGCTGATCGCCTTAATCCTAATAAAAAAAAGAAAAACATTTTGCTATCATTGGTTTGTTATTTTTCAATGTTAAATATCTTGATTTGAACAAAAAAAAATAAGGAAAATTTTAAATATGTTTTTTTTTTCGTTGCTAGAATTATTTGTTATTCAAAAAACAAATATTCATTCATGAAATTTACCTCAAAATGAATGTTTTTTTAAGTGAATTTTAATTTTCTAAAAGTTTCGTAAAAATTACAAAACATATTTGTTGATTTCTTGATGTTGATTCTGTGGAATTTTCACGGGTTTTGCTCGTTGCTATTATTACAATTACTGCCCTACCTCTGATCTCTGGGCAACAATTATTATTATTTATTTTATTTTATTTTTTATGTTATCTCGATTTCTACAACTGATTCAGGGTATGTTTGCAATGCTGAATCAGGAAATGGCACACGTTTTCTTCCATCAGGTCAGGTATTTGTGCTAAATTGTTTTTTTTTATCAGATCCTGTGCTAAAATCGATTATATTTTTGTGTCATTATCATCTGATTTTTTTCAACAAATATCATCCTAAATATGTTTTTAAAAAACATGTTTTTCCAACAACATATATTGATTACCTGATAGAAACATCAATTACTGTAAACTGAATGGTGGCCATTGAGAAAGGTAAATACACGTAAATCGTATGTTGCTTCACCGTCACTTGAGGGCTCAAACTCCTGGAATGCTCAGCGACAGAGAGGTCTCCTTTTAGATTACAACAGTAGTCAGCCGCCATGCCTGCATCCCAGCGACTCTGATACCTGGTCTCTATCTCTTTCATGTCCTGATGGAATCTCTCCCTCTGCTCACCATTCATTGAACCCAAGTATTCAGGAAACCGTCCATAAGTAGTGCATATTGACACTCATGTTGGAGTCCAGGTTTCTAAAAGCAGTCAGTATGCTGTTGCCAAGTTCTGTGTAGTTTCTGGCATTATTGTTGCCAAGAATGTTCTTCACTTCCAGAACAAATGTTTTCCTAACTTCCAGTTCCAAATCGTCCATCGAGTTTTCGAAGTCAGTGTCTCTGATGAGCTGCCGGATTTGAGGATCGTCAAATATGCCAGCTTTCAACGTCTCTATGGTCAATCCAAGAAAAGCCTGGCACAAGTAAGTGAAGCAGTCACCATTCTTGTCTAGAGCTTCTGTGAACTGCTTGGTTAAGACCAGCTTTCTGTGCAGCAGTGGGAAGAGTATTCTATCTTTGTCCATCAGAGAGTCGTTTATGACGTCCTTCTATTTATTTATTTCTTGGAACGCAGAGCAGCAATTTCTCCAACACAGGCCAGTCCTTCTTCGTGCAAAGCCGCACCAATTTTTGGAAGAGTTCAAAGTTTTATGACTTCAAACTGATCCCTTTTCGACATAACCATCCAGAACTACCGAACCCGAATACTTCTTGTCATTAAAATAACCATTTTCAATCAAAACAATTATTCAAAATTGAATTTTACCCCCCCCCCCAACTTTTAAAATGATCCGCATATACGTACACGTGAACAAAAACGTAAAAACGACAAAAACTTACCAAGCCTTACGGTGTTACTTATAATGGTACTAGCATGGGTGCCCGGCGTTGCTCGAGTATTTGGAGGTGTGTGTTGAGCAAAAAAAAAAAAAAGTTGTATTAGGAAGGCAGACTCGTACCCGTACTGCGAAGGAGGAAAAGAACGCTAAAAACGTGGCGTCTTTGCTGTTACGACCACCGCCAAACCGGAAGTGATGTAGGTTTAAATTAAGGCTAAACAATCGAAAAGAGGGGATGACTTTCGAAAATATCGGCGAAAAAAGCAACTCCTCCCTGTAGAAAAGTGCCCAGTTAAGAGTGAAGAAATCAATGTTTTTAGCCAATTTTTCGATATTTGTCGTCTGATGGATCAACCTTCAAAACGATACTGATCTTGTGAAAATCCGTCGCCGCTGTCGAAAGTTTTAGGCGGACATGTCAACATACATACATTACGCTCAATAGTAGTCCTCGCCAGCGAAAGTCTTTGCTATTGTTATTCTATCATTATTATTATTAAAAACATTTCGTGTTCTGCTCTTTCGCGCGAGGACTAATTTTTTTCATTCTTTAATTGGTTTTCCATTGAATTAGCTTCATACTGACAGAAATAATATATTTTTCACTGAAAAAAAAAAAAAATTACCATCGATTTCGAGAAAAAAAAAATCGTGAAATTTTCGTTCGGTACTTTCCGGTGTTTTCCGTAAACTGCTTGAACGATTCCGACTATAGCACGGTGCTTATAAAATCTGAGATAGAAATAATTCGGTACTTATGCAGTATACTATTATTTCTCTCTCAGATTTTTTGCATGTTGGCAAGAAACGAATCTTAAAAAAACAGAACTGATTCCTAAGATACGTCCATTCAATCTGCTCGCTTATTGACGTAAATACTATTTCAAATCTAAATGTGACAGACGAATGAATGGACAGATTCGACGAGATATCTAAAAGCTTTTACACTTATTAATGAGAAAGTAAGAGAATATTTAATAGCGTCGACCGGAAGTGGTGCCATATGAAACCGGGGTTTTTTTTTCTTCTTAGTTTTTAGTTTTTCAGTGTGTAAAAATGCTTCAGGTTGTTTATGAAATGCAACATTATCTTTTCATGGGTCTTAACTAATTACGTTTATGATCGAGTAATATTTAAGCGAATCTGATGTATATTTATAAACTAAGTGAAAATACGTTTCCTGCGTTAAGTTTCGGCTTAATTTTATAAAGCTTCGTTTTTAGTGTTTTCTATGCACAACTAGGAGAATACCCGTCCCAGAATGAGTAAAACTAATTCTTTGAACAAAATTTTATACCACTTTTATGCCTCCCCCTTCACAAAGATTAAAATGAACATATAATGCTGCTAAATCTTATGTCAAAAATCCTTATTCCAAATTTTGATAAAAAAATCCATTGCATACTTTTATTTCGAGAAAATGTCTAAAATTTAATTATTTGAAATTTAATAAATTTTGTTCAATTGATGTTGAATGAGCATGCAAATCTGAAATATATTAATTTTCGAATGGTTGTTTATGTTCTATAAAAACCATTTAAAATACTCCAAAGAAAGTGAAATTTTAAAAAAAAAATTATTTATGTCTAATCGTTAAATTTTCAGATATACGGCATAATCACGTTGAGACACCAGTTCCCACTGGATCACCGAAGTTAAGCAACGTTGAACCTGGTCAGTACTAAAGGGTGACCATTTGGGACTTTCAGGTGCTATATGTGTTCTCCGCTTATCTCGCCACTGTTTCCAGTCGTCCTGAACTTCTCCTTGCCACTGGACTCAAATAGTGCCGATTCAGGAGAGGTGTGGTTGGAAATTGCGCAACCCTTGCCTCACAATTACACGTACCGCTACCCCTAAAAAGGGTAGCCGTTGTCTTTCGAGACTGAACGGAGGCATCTTAAATTTTCACAAAAAATATTGATAATTGATAGAATTTTTTTTATGTTTACAAAAAATATCATATTGATGTCTATCGTTAAATTTTCACAAAAATCGAATGAAATTTCATGCAAATCTGAAATATTATAATTTTCAAATGGTTCTGACCATATTATGTTCCGTAAAAACCGTTTACAATAATTAAAAGAAACTGAATTTTTGAAAAACTTTATAAATGTAGAATACTTATCGTTAAATTTTCACAAAAATAGGAGGTATCTTAATATCCACAAAGGATGTCCACCCACAATTTGCATCAAACTAAACTAAATACATCCCACATTACGACACCTTATGCCTGGCAGAGTTATTCCAAAATTAATAATGATAGGTTAATTAGTTTCGGAGTAAATCCTATGCATAAGAAATATGTAATATTTAGGTATTAATGTCAAAGATTATTTGAAAGTATTCGAAAAGATCATTCTCCTTCGTATTCGATTCATCGGACTACTGTTCTCATCTTTAGCATCATTTTCACAACATTTTGGTCGATGTAACCTCCGACCTTCTTCAGGTGTATTTTGTCGAACTCGGGGAATCTTTATGTCGAACTCGAGAATCTGTACGGAATTTCGAAGGAACCCTTCATTTAATCCACAAGAGTAGTATGCTCTCGTTTCGTGAGCCATGACGGCTAAGATGACTAAGATCTTTGATATTGATCATTTTCTTTAGCAGAACAATGTCAGATTATGTCCAAAAATTCAATACGCAAATTTAAGACACCGGAAGTGGACTCGGTTTACCTAAATATGGAATCGAAGTCAATAAACATGAAACAAAATAAGTCATAAATAATACAGTTGCAAAAGTTACATTTCTGGTAATTGAACGTTCAGTCCTCAATGCGGGTGACCTAAAAATACCATTGTGAATGGCTGACAAAACGGAGTGCATGCTAATCCCACGGATTAAATAAAGTATTCTGTCGAAATTCCATACAGATTACCGAATTTGGCAGAAAGATTTCTGAGTTCGGCAAAATACATCTGAAGAAGGTCTGAGGTTACATCGACCGAATCCTTGTGTAAACAACACTCAATATAAGAATTTGAAGATTTCAAATAATACGAATTCCAAAAAAAAAAAATTAATTTTCTATCAAACTTTCATGAGTTAAGTCGTCGACTAAAGCCGAGGGAGACCAGAAGGTTCCCTTTTCATTTCAAGGATTGCTCCATTTAATTGAAAAAAATTGGTACTGTCAATTCAACCATTAAAACTTATTTTATTTAATTGAAAAACTCGGTACTGTAAATTCAACCATTAAAACTTATTTAATTGAAAAAAAATCGCTACTGTGAATGCAACCATTAAAACTTATTTAATTGAAAAAATCGGCAAACGAGAAAGCAAATTTATTATGTCTTGCCGGATGGCAATGTTATAATTCATAAATTTTCTATTTGTCGATTTATTATTGGAGAACAACATTACGCATGAAATCCTCGTAATTTAAGAAGACGATTCAACAAGAACCTGTTTACATAACTTTAAAATGATCATGTTATAGACAGCTAGGAAGCAGCCCCGCGGTAATGTGTTCCACAGGCGGATAGTTCCAGGAGAGAAATCTTGCTTGTGGAATTTTCATTTAATTTCATGCACAGATAGAGAGTAAGGGAAATCATTGACAGCTGTTGTAGTTATAGGAGTATTTGTTGCGAATGTTTTAACGGGAACCATAGAGACTCACAAAGTGTTTTCTATAAGAAAACGTTCTCGCCCACTAGATTTCCGAAGACGGTTTTGTATCCTGTCAATGCAAGAAAGGATCCTCTTAACACCTGCTCACCAAGATGTTTCCACAGTATTCCATATTAGGACATATTTGGCTCTTGTACAGGTAGAGGATTGCATCGAGAGTGACACACTTTCTGGTACGAAAATATAAAGATAAAAATTTTAGGGAAACAAACATTGATGGAATCGGCTTTAGCATAACCAATTATCACTTATATAAA